>NW_017307031.1:790660-807271 GCF_000935625.1 Nanorana parkeri
GATCAGGAGGGTGTCAGGAGGAAGATGGGAGGGAGATCAGCATCTTCCTCCTTGCTGAATTCCCTCCGTAGTGTGAATGCGGCAATGATGTGTAATACATCACTTCCGCATTCACCTGTCAGTCATATGGCTGCAATAGCCAGAGAGAAGAAGCTGATGAAGCAGATCTCTGCTTCATCAGTTTCTTTGGGGCTCCCCAGGTGACATTAGTTAATTACAGGCGGCACTGCATCCGGCTTTTGAAAGGTAGTTAGGTTACACAGCAGCGTGCTTCCCCACTTCTTGTGTAACCTAAAATAGTGAGGCAAGAGCTGTCACAGCCTCTCTCTGTGTTAGAGGCGTGAGATTTATTGTCCAATCATAACTAAAAATATCTGACCAAATAGAGAGAAAAAGATAATGAAAGAAAACAAACACAAACATATAAAGTTAAAAAGTCATTTTTTTATTCTGGTTTAGCGTAGGGGACATTCATTTTGCAATAATTTTTATTTGAATAACGTTATTAGAAATGACGGAGGCGTCTGAAGGAGCCAATTCTGGGGCTTGAGGCTCCCCACTCGCTGTATCTCTTGTATTCTCCGGGTCTCAGGTAATACTGACGTCCCCTGTAGTTGGGCTCCTCATAGAACATCCAGAAGCCTTCATGGACATGGGAAGAGTGGATGTCATTGTAGCGGAATCTCTCAAAGACATTAGGACAATCTTCATTGAACTCCATCATCTGACCTCTGAAGTCTTCTTTCTCATAGATCCTGATTCTGAAGGAACCTTGATGCTATAAATAGAAAACAATGACAAATGGTCATTTATGTGACATTGACCTCAACATTTATATTGGTACACTGACCAAAACCAATGAGGAAAGGTTCAACTGCACATGAAAATGTCATTACCCCTGCAGGAAGCTCTCCAGTTCCCTTTACAATGTGATCACAGGGCAGGATTTAGCCTCTTTGGAGCGCTAGGCATTCCTCCCTCCACTTTAACTTTCACTTGAATCCGCTTTCTATCACCGCAAGTTCCTTTCTTACCCCTTTGCTGCTTTTCATAGCTGTCTCTGTCGGTGGGCATTGACCTCAACCAGGGGCGTAACTAGAAATCACAGGGCCCCATAGCAAAATTTTGTATGGGGCCCTGTGATTTCTAGTTACGCCCACCTGATAACCCAAACAGCCCACCTGACCCTGCAGAGCCCACCATAGACTCTCTATGGTAGGCTCTGCAGGGTCTCAGGCGGGCGGTCAAGCCCTCTTACCTGTCAGCCCTGATCCTCTGTCCGCCTCCTTCTCCTCCACGATCGACTCCTCCGTCACTGGGCCCCGCCCCCTCGATTGCCGGTCCCCGCCCCTCGATCGCCGGGCCCCGCCTCCTCAATCACTGCCGATGACGGGCCCAGCCATCTCCTGCGAAGCTGCTGGTTGTCACCAAATCAGCAGCTGCTGTGAGAAGGAACGGAGCGTTCCTCCTCACAGCCGCCAGTGACAGCCAGCAGCCTGGCTGTCCGAGTCAGATGCCACAGCGACCCAGGCGGCCCCCACGGCATCAGGGAGATGTCCTGGCCGGGCCCCGCCGTGCCTCGGGCCCCATAGCGGCCGCCTGGGTCGCTATGGTGATTGTTATGCCACTGACCTCAACAATCATCTCGGGAAAGCTTGCACTGGACAGTGTTTCTGGAACTCCTGCATGGACATTACTAGGGGGATACCTTTTGTCTTAAAACATCAACAAAAAGGTCTGCAATGGCAGGGTTGAGTCAGCAGCCGTTTTTAGAGAGCCGCCATTTTTCATTAGGGTTTTCTACAGGGACACAAGAGATAATATTTTTAACAGGGTTATCTACAGAAGGGTGAAGAGTTTGGAGAAGGCAGGAGAAGTGAACAATCTCTTTTTTTTTTATTAACTTGGCGCTCGGATGTAGGTTTATTTATTTTGAAGGGTTCGTGTTTCTCTCCGTGTTGTAATAATGATATATTTGAATCAAGGGTGCTGAGACGATCCTATTATTCAATATAGAAGAGAAAGCCTATAAAAAAAGGAGGAGAGTGTTGGAAGCTGCCAACAATTTTATCTCTTCCACGATCTCTAAATATTTTGTGGACCAACTTGTGCCTAAGGAGAAAGTTGGCCCTCGGTTACTAGAGTTTACCGCACTGTACGCATGAGCACTGCTCGTTGCCTTTTGGAAAACCCTGACTGGCCATAAACCAATGTAAAAATAGCCAGTACCTCATCATATCTTATTACCTGGGGGCTCAGACGACAAGACTTAATGGAGTCGTTGTAGCCCATCCATTGCTGGAAGTCGGGATACTCTCCTCTATGGAGGAAGTACTGGTGTCCTCTGTAGTTGGGTTGCTCGTACAGGATCCAGTTTCCACTTTCCACACGGATGGAGTTGCAGCGTCTGAAGTATGAGGTCAGGTCGGAACATTCAGAGCTACACTCGTAGGAGCGACCCTGGAAGTTCCTGTCCTCGTAGAAGATGATCTGCGGAATGGAAAAAGAAAATTCAGGTCAGGAGGGGTAGGGATTATCTACTTTGCATGGGAAGCTTTTTAACAACGTTGACTAGAGGCTGCTGTTGCTCATTTTGCCTTCTGAAAATAGTAACTGCTCTAGTGGCTTCAATACGTACATTTTATGCATCGTATAATTCGGCATGCAAATATCAAACCAAAAACAAAAATTGTAGCAACTTGCTAATTAGTTTAATCTGGAAACTGATGTAATTATCATTATTTGCAGATTCTTCTTACCTTTCCCATTTTGCTCAGCTGATCGGTGTTCTCCTGTTAGTCTGAACTGGTATACGGCTGGGTAGACGCGGTCTTTATATACCCGGCACAGGTGCTCACGTGGTGACGTTTTGCTCAATAATCACAATGAATTGCTTTTTTTCCCCCTTTACTATGTTGGATTGTTCAGTGTTTCTGTGTGACTATTGTTTGTATCTTTTTTGCTTGCCTCATATGGTTTACCTAGACTGCCCAACACACACAATCCTTTTCTGCTACACTCGGTCACATGATGAGGCTAGAGTCTGAATAAATGTGCGTTTTGTGTATGTAGTCCCAGCGTACCACTCATTTCTATTTAAACCATACAAAGGGGGCAGAGGAAGACATCATTGCTTGTTTAGGGAACTAGAAAATTCTACTTTTTTACTTAGCTGTTTTTTCTTTTTCTAAAGCTGAACTCCACAGAGATATAAAAGACACAAATTAGTGCAGCTCTGTGGTAATTAATACATTGTTAAATGTATTTTGTAAATGCAAGCAGTGTAAGTACAGAAAACTCTCCATTATTTGGCATTCAAGCAACCGGGTAGACATTTAAGCTGTGGAAAAATTCTGTTCGGTTCGGATATTTTGTTATTCCGGGATTCGGATCCGAAATTCAATTCGGTTCAGGTTTCGGATTCGGACTAAATCAGAATTTTCGTTAGTTTCGGATGAGTTTACGAATATCAGTTGCAAATACCACAGAAAACCATATGCAGATATTAAAGGAGAACTATGGGGTAAGTGGTTTTCCCCATAGTTCTCCTAAGGGTCATGGAAGGACATAAACTAGCATCCTCCTGTGACCCAAAGGTCAGTATACCGCAAGCTGCAGCTCGAGGTATACTGAGACCGCCGCAGCCGGGACGGATCCCGACATTACTGTCGAGATCCACTCAGCTGTGTGAGTGACAGCTGGCTCTGCCTATCTAGAGGCAAAGCCAGCTGTACCCGCCCCCTCCCATGTCTGTTCCACCACTCAGTGCTGGAGGATCCGGGCAGGGAGGGGGGAATCCCTGCAGGGAGCCGTGAGTGACAGTCACGGCTCTCTGCAGGGACATCATCTAGAAGTGAGCGACCAATGTTCTCTCACTTCCCGATCTATTGAGCCGACCTGTGACAGTCTCATTGTCACACGTCGGCTCGAACTATGAGGATGAGTGATGTTCACTCGCCTCATAATTCTCCTTTAATACTAAAGCTGAGGCTCCCAGACCCAAATGGCATTTGGGAGCTCCCCGAATGCAATTCGGAAATTCGGATCCCGAATGCCATTCGGGTATGGGAGCCTCAGCTTTAGTATTATACGTATATACTGTATATGGCTCCCATGTTGCCGTAAAGAAAATCCATATTCAGACCCATTCGGATTCATTAAACCGAAAAACACATCTGATTGGCCAGAAAAGTCACATGTACCAATTCAATTTTGACGCATTCGGATGCATTGGGATTCGGACATTTCCTCCCGTGTAGTTCCTCCCCACTCTTCCGTCTTTGACCGACGCGGCTCGGCCCGGCCAGCCGAGTCCGTGGGTGGCCATACGGATGCGCACCCCCAACTGATCAGCCCGTCGTACCACCGGGGACACTCTTGCAACCCTGGACCTCTCAAAGGAGGGCGCCACACAGACCACGGGGGAGCCTCGAACCGTAAGTCCCTTTGTCCACTACTAACAGTGTCACGTATTTTTCACATACAAAGATCCATTTACAATCTGTACTTCATACACCTATCTACGTCCTTTTTGATAGTCGCGCTCCTGTCCTGCTTTGTCCATATCTGCAATTTTGAATAGACAGGGTCCTCTCCCTGTATCGAGGAGCTTCTGCACACCCTCACACAATAGCCACCTAATTGATTTGTGCCCACAGGAGTGCGCTTTATCCTTTTTTGTATTTTCCTGTGACAGGATCGAGAGGTGAGCGAACGCCGGTATGTGTTCGCTCACCTCCCGATCTACTGAGCCGACCTGTGAAAGTCTCATTGTCACAGGTCGGCTGGAACTATGAGGTGAGTGAAAAGCATTCCCCTCATAGCTCTCCTTTAAGTAATAAAGCTAAAACCCTAAACATCATACAAATAGGAAACACATCAAAACTTCAGAACGGTAAACGATCGCTTAAATAGGCAGCATATCATTTAGGAGACAGTCCAGGATTTATCTTGCAATAACATTTTGAGTGTATTATCTGAGACAATAGGCACAAATATCATTTAGTGGCTGGACAGTATGTAAACAGTTTGGTTAGGCTGCAATATAAGAAGTTGAGACTAGGGCAGACTTTATCCCAAGTGCCCCTCACCCACCTCCTCCTCACTCTACTCCTTATCTCTTCCAATTCCTCCAATGTGATAATGGCAGGAGGAGAGGTCCTAGGGTGCTGGGGGTTTTCCCCCCAGCCAGTGGCTCATTGCACAGGACATAGAGAAGTACCTGGCTAAATCGTTCTCTTTGTGCTCCTCCCAGGCTTCTGGAGTAACATAAATAAATGTCTCCAAATCAACCCCATGCCCAGAATCTAAATGCCATCTTGGTCAAACTGCTAGCTTTGCAGCTGCACCCTTTCCAACTTGTGGAATTACCACTTAACTCAAATTTATAGCCAACATCAAAATTTAGAGCTACATCAAAGTGGGTACCCAGCCACCATTATTTGTCCCAGAAGGTCATTATTTTGCCCAGAATGCCATCCCTGTCCTCTACTAGCATGTGGGATGCAATGAGGCAGGGTTGTGGTAGTGAAGAGGAGGAAATAGGTTAGGCTTCATATAGAATTGATTATGCCATTATAGTCAGGGCTCTGGAGATATAGCAATGCCAGGGTTTTGCCTAGCAGCAAATGGAAGTTGGGAGATTAAACAGTAAGGTGAAGGGGCATGCAGCCGGACAGAATCCTACATCCATAGACTGCCCATCCTTCCTAAAATCCTCCTTGAATGGCCAAACATATGAGAAAGGCACTAAGGAGGAAGACATCCAGTGTCATAGACTGGAGGTTGTGTTATGTTTGAGGCAGGTTGCTAAAATATCCAACTACTTGTCTGTTTTATCTGATGAGTTGTGTAGCTGGTATAACACACTGGGTAAGCGAAAAAAGAATATCAGCAATGCTCATGGCACAGCAGCAGAAGGGACAAACATGTTCCTGAATAAACCTTGACAAAGAACTGCTGCAGAAAGCCTATCACAAAGATTTTCATGTGAACATACAAAAAATGTCCTGGCTTGCGCAGCCCCATAGTAGCATATTCCCTGCCCCAATACATTTTTTCTTACACATTTTATTACATACATATACCCGCAATTTTGTTTTATACTTTTTATTTAAATTTGTGTTTTCCTTTTAAGGCTGTCCCTGCCCTGGTCAAGCAAACACAGAAAGGGACAGGAATGCAAACTGAGTACTACCTTAGCTAAGGAGGAAGTCCTAGACAAAATCAGGAAGGGTTCCTTGCAAAATAAGGCCACCAGCTCAGACACTCACTCGCTCAGCGTCACTGGGGAACAAACAGGGGGAGCTACGTGGGTGTTACAGTATCTCCAGACTCCATGTCTGTACAGCCAGGGGCACAATCAGTCTTTTCCGTTTGTGTGCCAGCCTTTGGTCTTGTGGTTATAGTTAGTGCTACACATAAGCATGAGCTTGCGCACACTGAAAGGTTTGCATCAGCGCACTGTGTGATGCTGCATTGGCGTGTGTCCCTGATGCTGGGCATGCTCACTGGCTAAGAGAGAGATAGAGAGAGAGTATTTTTACACCGTCCTTTCTGATTGCTGGTGCTGTGTTAGTCTTGCTAGCTTCCCTGTTCATGAGATTAGTGCTTTTCTGCCTTGTTCATTGCCCTGATTAAACAACGGACCCAGGAATGGAGATTTCCTAATTCTCTTAGAAATCTCCCAGCTCCAGGATCCCATGCCAAATCCAGAAATCCTGGGAAGAGCTGCAAAGTCACTGGGAGATTTCTAAAAGAATTGGGAGGGATGAAATCTCCATTCCTGGTTCCATTGTTTAGTAGTGGCCCAGAACCTTAGCCAGCACCCTTCCCATAAGTGCAGTGCACAGGTGTGCAATTAGGTGCTGGCCACTACTAAACAATGGAACCAGGAATGGAGATTTCATCCCTCCCAATTCTTTTAGAAATCTCCCAGTTCCAGAATCCCATGCCACATCCAGAAATCCTGGGAAGAGTTGCAAAGTCAGCTCTTTCCCAGTGCAAGAACTTCCCTCCTGGAACCGCTCAGCCCCTCTGGCTGAGAGTCCTGGGTGTCTGCGTTGCCAGCATCTTGCATGGCAGTGCGACGCACTGCCACAGTACACAATATTAATACATTAGCTACAGTTATTTTTTTTTTAATCATGTTTATTGCAGAGTACACACAATTTTTTGATTTCATTAGAAATGACGGAGGCGTCTGAAGGAACCAATTCTGGGGCTTGAGGCTCCCCAGTCGCTGTATCTCTTGTATTCTCCGGGTCTCATGTAATACTGATGTCCCTTGTAGTTGGGCTCCTCATAGAACATCCAGAAGCCTTCATGGACATGGGCAGAGTGGATGTCATTGTAGCGGAATCTCTCATAGACATTAGGACAATCCTCAGTGAACTCCATCATCTGACCTCGGAAGTCTTCTTTCTCATAGATCCTGATTCTGAATGATCCTTGGTGCTATAAAAAAAAAATCATAGCTGAATAAAACACAAAAATGGACACTTACAAATACTACAAGTGGCCATCTATGGACCACTAAACTGACAATTTCAAGAGCAACTTCACCCAAATTCTTTTTTCTTTTATTTACGTGACTCAGACACAGGTTTTTTTTTTTCTTCAAGTGTTTGTGTTTCTCTGTGCGTTGTAAGAGTGATACGTTTGAATCAATGGTATTGAGATGATCCTATCACTTCATATAGAATACAGAGAGTTGTGTTACCTGGGGGCTCAGACGACAAGACCTAATAGAGTCATTGGGAAGATGGTTCCTCAATGGAACTTATGGACTTTAGTCCACTTCCTCAGGAGGATATGGGAGGTATCTCCATGGTGGCCTAAATATTAGGGGTGCTTATGGCTCCTAGGCTTCAGTTCCTCATAAGCCGATCTCACTGACTTTGCCCTATAAACTCTATAATGATGAGGTTATTCCTGTCAGTCCCCTAAAGATTTCCTCCCAGTGATGTGGCAACATGGGCTAAATATTCCGCCACACCACAAGGAAGAAACCAATGCTATTTAATAAAGAAGAGTATACAAGTGTTGTGTTACCAGGGGGCTCAGGCGACAAGACCTAATGGAGTCATTGTAGCCCATCCATTGCTGGAAGTCGGGATACTCTCCTCTATGGAGGAAGTGCTGGTGTCCTCTGTAGTTGGGTTGCTCATACAGGATCCAGTTTCCACTTTCCACACGGATGGAGTTGCAGCGTCTGAAGTATGAGGTCAGGTCGGGACATTCAGAGTTACACTCGTAGGAGCGACCCTGGAAGTTCTTGTCCTCGTAGAAGGTGATCTGTGGAACAAAAAAGATTTAATTTGTATTAAAACATAATATAACTATTACTACTTCACCCTAATATCATATGTACAGCTACTTACAGTGGATCTGTGCAATGGACGTGGGAAAGGTTACTCTTAAAAAAGATAAAACGTGTGTGAAGCGGTGATTGGATGTTACATTAGGTCTATGCAGATGATGTCAAAACACACAACCAGCAATCTCATCTTTTAATTAAGTTGTATCACATTTTGATGTAAGTTATTATCATTTTTGTGCCAATTAACCTAAACTAAATAAACAATCGCCGGAGGTCGCCTTGGGTGGGGGATGGAAGTATTTTTCCTCCATGCCAGCTTTGATGTCTTCTAGACAGGTTGAGGTCCCACAGAACACTCTATAGTGCAAACAGCAGTCATCATGATCATTTTCATGTTTGTTGGTTCTCGTTTACTTGCATCTGACTACTGACCCATCTGTGTGATCACTCCCTAACTTTAATTGAGGTACAAGAAGAAAACAGGGGGCAGGACCAAGTCAAAAAACATGCTACTAGTTGCTCTGCAGATCACTACAGTTTTTGGGTGTATACAGGCAGGGCCGGATAAAGAGCATCACGGGCCTAATGCTGTCAATCAGATGGGAAGCAGCAGAGGCAACTCTCTAATTAGGTGGCTGCTCGCTCTTCGCTAGGGTTCTGAGAGACCCCAATGAGGGGTCACCTAATTTTTCTGATTAGAGAGCCACCAGAGCCTCTGTCTGATTGTGTTCATCCAGACCGGCCCAGATTGCCACCGAGCCGGGCCTATTTTTAGTGGTGGACCCAGAACGGGCCCTCCAGTAGCCCCTATGTTAATCCAGTCCTGTACACAGGTGTCCTACAGAGCATCAAATCTCACATACGGGCACCTAGTTGCCTACTCTTTGGAGTGATTAGCAGTTTTTTTTTTAGGGGTCCACATGTTTATTTCAAAGCTAAGATAGCTGACAATAGACCAGAACAGGTTCTCATGCAGAACTCATTATAATGAATAGAAAAAGCAGCCCTGGATTTCTACATTTAGAATATTTCAGCTATTTGCTTTCCTCCATTTACTCCACTCTGACACAATTAGGCCTTGTTCACACCAAATGCAGAGCAGATCCGCTCGGGTTTCTGCACACGCAGTGCAGTGGGTTGTGACGCGTTTTTGACGCGTTTTTGATGCGTTCCGGGTAGTTTTTGGTTAAAAAAAATAAAAAATAGTTTAACATGGGCTTTCAGTGCGTTCCAGGCGTTTGCATGCGTTTTTGATGCGTTTGCATGCGTTCCAGAGCAGGTAAAATAGGGCCTGCTGCAGTTGTTTCACCTGCTCTGGACCTGCTCTGGAACTGCACGCTGCGATGTGAACTGGAGCAAAAAATACCATTGGAATACATTGGACGCAGTTTTGATCCGGTCTGCAACTGCTCTGCTCTGCACCTGCTCCGCGCTCGGTGCGAACAAGGCCTTAGGGATACACCAAAATCTTTGCCTGTTGTATAAAGTCCTTTGTGGGGTTATTATTTTTTTCGCTTTTAAATCAATCCTTCCAGATAAGGACTCAGAATTTCTGACTTTTCTCTGACTTTTTTGTTTTGTTTTGGGTCAGGCAGTCAAAGTATTAAACCAGGGACTTAACAGATGGGACACAATCTCCAGAAAGAGTTCAGAAATGACAGACTTCAGTCTTATCTCACAGATGTAAAATAGAAGCCCCAACAATGTTTAAGAGATGGAATATTTCTTCTTAGCCTATATGTAAGAATCAATGTGATTTAGGGGCTCTAAGGGAACTCTTCCTCAGGGTTTGATATACTGGTGAAACGTGGACTGGAGCGGTGCCAGACTCGAAGGGTTAAGCATTTAAATACATAGAATATGAGTATCTATGAGAAAGCAGGCTTCCATAGCTGATTCATGCAAACAAAATAAAATAAAAAACATTTTTTTTCCTTTTTCTATGTCCAAAGCACCACCCAGAGGCCTCTTCCTGCACCACCTGACCTGAATCACTGCACTTCACATATTCCACTCGGTACTGAGAGCATAACCCCACTGTGGATCCAAAACCTCCACCCATTTCATCTCAGTCCCATTCTTATCTCATTCCAGGTTCATGTTAAAAAGTTCTTACCTTTCCCATGTTGCTTGGGCTGTCAGTGTGCTCCTGTTAGTCTGCACTGGTACATGGTACATGGGGGGAAAATGGCCTTTATATACCCCGCACAAATGCTCACATGTTGTAGTTTTGCCCAATAATCAGAAAAGCTTTTTTCCCCACTCAGCTACGTTGAGGATTGATCATTGTTTCTGCTCCTATTGTCTGTATCTTTCTGTTTGCATTGGAACTCAGACCCTTTACCTGGGAAACCTAAATGAAACAAAAACCTTTTTTTTTTTGCAACTCCCAGTCACATGAATGAGCTGAACTGTGCAATGTGCAGAAACAAATGGCTGAAATCTGTGTATAGGTGATCTTCATGTACGTAGTTCCACTAAACCTAAAAGTGTCACCAACACAAAATCTATTATGATGTAACGATACCAAAAGAACTGCTGAGGGTACGAGTTCAGGTCTGAAAATGTAACGCATTACACCATGTATGGTTTTAAACAGCATATTGTTTCTGAATTCATTTACATGTAATTGATTTTCCTCTGGTAAGGAGATAGAACAACATTAGATATGAAAGAGAAGGCCTGCCCGAATTCCTAATTTGCGGAACATCACACGGATATTCAGACGTTGGGTTTTCATTGCAAATCACTGGTCCACCCTAGTAGGTGGCCTTATTGGCTATACGGACTGGTTCCTTCCAACAGAGAGGGTTATCCTCCCCACAACCCACCCATATCCACTCCATGTGTATGTACGAACTAGCAAGGATCTTGCTTTTGATGAATTAGAGAGGGTACAATGTATTTTGGCAAATTATTTCAGCCTTCTGTGTTGTAATGTTTCAAAATAGGAACTGCTAATACAAAATACCATCTTATAAGGACATGTTGTACTTACTAGGTATATTTCATCATGGAGAGGTTAATCCTCACTGGAACCTGCACACTGACCAACTGCAAGTACATGAGCTAGGACAATAGCAATATTGCAATATATAGATTCTAGGGCTGTGTAAATTAAAGATTAATTTCTCGATTAATCGTTAAACTTTTTGATCGATTCAAATTATTTTGATCGCTAATGAAAACACTCACCTCTACGCCGGCTTCTGTGAGTCCCGTCGGCGAATCCAGTGACGTCACGGACATCGACGTCACCGGACTCCTCCCCCCTTCCCCAAGTGGCTCCGTCGGCTAACGAAGGGAAGGGGGGAGGAGTAAGGTGACGTCGATGTCCGTGACGGCTAACGAATGGAAGGAGGGAGGAGTCCGGTGACGTCGATGTCCGTGATGTCACCGGACTCCTCCCCCTCTTCGTTAGCCGACAGAGCCCCTTGGGCCGGTGAGTTTGCCCAAGAAACTTTCTACACGAGCGCCAGCCAAGGCATTGCCCTATACACATACCCTAATCCAGCACGTTATTATTCTGAGTTGCCCCACTCAAGCGGCGGCCATATTGAGTGGGGCAACTCAGAATAATAACGTGCTGGATTAGTGTGATCCTAGTTCATTTTATTACTTCATTGCTGTGCTGTATGTGTATAGGCCAATGTAGTTGGATCTGTATGTGCGTTATAATTAATCGAAATGAATCGATGAAATTTTTTTTTGATGAATCGAACACGAACATTTTAATCATTACCAGCCCTAAAAAATGGTCCGTAAGGTTGTCCTATAGGATCTATGAGCTGGGAAGCCTACTGCTAAGTGCTCTAGGAGTCCGACAGTAATCTGCTCTTGACGAGCACTATATAGGCATGTGTTGATATAGGCATGTGTTGATATAAGCATGTGTTGATAGAGGCATGTGTTGACGCTCCTCGTTAGTCACTTTTCCGTGCCAGACAGCCAGACAGAGAGCAGAAGCTATCTCGAAGAGCGTGAATATCCTGTAATGTGCTGAGCTGGAAAAGAAACCCACTGGAAGTAAGGTTCAGAGGTAAGTTCATGAAGCTTGCCCTGTGTTTGCTCTCATGGATCTGTAGTGCTTTGGTGATTGCATAGCCCAGGGGGTCCTTGGCACTTTTACAGCTTGCCTGTATAGGAACAGAGAAGACTTTGCACAGAAGAGGACTGGCCGGGGGACCCGGGGGAGATTTACACCCCAAGACAGTACCAATAATAGAAGTTGGGTGGGTGTCCCTGAGTGGAGATACTTCACTGTTCAGACCTTAGAGCGGAACACGCAGTCAGTAATGTACTGGGTGTTATATAGCCACCTGCTCCTTATTCAGGCCTGTGATTAAAGTCTAGTCATCAAATTCCTTCATGGCTATATGATCATCTGAACAAATATTAAGAGCCGCGCAGGAACTTGATGTTGATTGATGTGAAAAGATGTGTCCCAATAAACCATGTCTTTTTAGAACATCCACAACTATGGTCACCAATCATTGTGGCACCAAAGCACACTTTGTGTGGCACTCTCATTTTAGCCCACAGAAATCTGTCCCTACAATGAAAGGGCTAGTTGGTTGTTTTAGATTCTCCGCTGGTTGTACAGCATTATAGTGGCTGCATGGATTTTGCAGTTTTGTTGTGGTGACTGCAGGGGGTGGGGATGTAAAGAAAAGGCCCTTTTATCAATGGTCAGTATTAGGGATGCTCCGATACCGATACAAGCATCGGTATCGGCGGTGATACCGAGTATTTGCATGAGAGCATGGGGGCTGGGCACAAAATGCTGTTTAACCACCTTCCGTCCATGGCCGTTTGTGAACGGCCGGATGGGAGTCTGCTAGGAGCGGGAGGGCGTCTTAAGACGTCCTGCCCCTCCCCCCTCTCGTGTGCGCCCTGTGAGCATGTAACAGGGCGCCCTGTGTGCGCCCTGTTTACATACAAGCGATCAGGCGTCTCTAGAGACGCCCGATCGCTTGCAGGAGCTGCGGGTGTGCGGCCTCCCCCCGTACCTATGTCCCGCCGTCTCCTCGTCGCCGCTGCCGGTCCGTGATCCGATGTGGCCGGTGCGGCTGGGACCGGCACGGCGACGCTCTAACAGCAGATCAAAGGGAGATCATTACTCGATTTCCCTTTGATCTCTCTTCCTGTCCCCGAATGCAGGAAGTGATGTATATTACATCACTTCCTGCATTCAGTGTCACTCTCCGGTGCAGAACACCGGAAAGAAGCTGATGGAGCAGATCTGTGCTTCATCAGCTTCTTTGGGGGTCCTTAGGTGACATCAGAGGTCTTGGAGACCCCTGATGTCTCCATAAAGAGGACCTGTTTGGTGAACTGGCTATTACATAGGGGATTTCTTAATCCCCTATGTTATAGCAATAAAGTTGTCTAAAAAAAGTTAAAAAAAAAATTACAGCATTAAAAAAATAAAGAAGCTAAAAAAAATATTCACAAATAATAATTAAAAAAAAATAACACAAAAAATGTTTTAAAGTCCCCCGCCCCCCCACATACACATGCAAACATGCGTCGGGTGTGCCTATGTACGAAAACGACGATTGCGCGTATTATGCAGCACATTATGCAGTCACATATCGCCGCGAACGTCGGAGTGAGAGCGATAATTCTCGGGCCATCAATCACTGATAACACTAAACTGATGAGCAATGGTCAATTTTGGTTGCGGTCGTTTTCTGCGATTTTGCGGGTGCACGCATTTTTAAAGGTTGACATGTTTAGTGTCTATTTACCCGACGCGACCCCGACTTTTATATTATACCAAAAAATTGGGGTGAAAATAAATGTTTCATAACATTTTATAGGGAAACATGTTTTTTTTCAAAATTTAGGGTACTTTTTTTTTATATAGTAAAAAATAAAAACCCAAGTGGTGATTAAATACCACCAAAAGAAAGCTCTATGTGTCCCCAAAAAATGGTATGAAATTCGTATCAGTACAGCGTTGCATGACGGAATAAACGTCAGTCAAAGTACCGCAGTGCTGAATACTGAAAAATGGCCTGGCCAGGAAGGGGGTGAAACACCCCAGTCTTCAAGTGGTTAACTGCATATAATATTTTTTTAAAGACATTAAATAAATAAATAACTATGTAGATATTGCTAACTAAGAGTTGCTTTAGAAAAAATGTGACCTGTCCCTTTAAGAAAAGTATCGGTAATTGGTATCGGTGAGCACTTGAAAAAAAGTATCGGTACTCGTACCCCCTACATTGGTGATCAGTGTCCAGCCTGTTTAAATTGGTGGTCTGTGGAGAAGTGCATTGGGGGGTCGATGGAAATGTACTCCCTTATATTGTTGTTTGTTGTGAAGTTCTCTTGCATTGTTGGTCAGTGGGAAAGGTGACTCCTTGCATTGGTGGTCTGTGGGAGAAGGATCCAATACAGAAGGAAAAAAGCCCCATTTGCATTGCACTCAGTGAAAACAATAGCTCTTATATTGGGCGACAGAGGGAAGAATTCCCATCCCTACACACGAAAAAATATCAACTATTGGTGGCTTTTCTTACTTAATAGTCAGAGAAGCCTTTGATAGAGTGAATTGGTCATGGCTATCATCGGTAATGTCACGTATGGGTTTTTCTGGAGTTCCGACACTGCTGGCTCTGTCCAGTGACCATTGTGCTGGAGCACTGCACCAATGCACCACTGTTCACTGCTCAAGCAACCATTGGCAGCATCTGGAGACATTCTAGTTGAGAAAAACTTTTCTAGGAATTTGAAAAGGAGATGAGCTAGAACAGGCGTGCCCATAAGGTTGATCGTGATTTACCAGTTGCTCGCAAAGCTAATGCTGGGTCGACTCTGTGACGGACCTCCGTACTCAGGATGAGTATGTCCGCCGCTGTCTTCTTCCTTGCTGAGGAGATCTTGCAACCTGAAGATCCTTAGCTCCCAGTTTCCCCAGTCACTAGTCGAGGCTCGAGTGTAGGTGAAACAAACTCTGATTTATTGAGAAACTGCACAAACCTTTATACAGCAAGTGATGAAATCAGAATATAATCCCATCACATCCCCCTCCCCCTCCCAGACAATTGGTCTGCTCAACACCACAGGTGTCCACCTGCTAACGAACTCCAGCAGCCATAGCAGGAGCCTGGCCAGAATGTCATTGTTCTGAGCTCCCTCAGAGAACAATGGGAGATAACGAGGGATGGTGCTGATAGTCTTTCCATAACCAGGTCACACAGCATAACGCACTCAAACACAACTCAATACCAATACACATTTAACTTATAAACTGATCACCATGTCGTCACAGACTCCCTCTCCTGATCTCACTCCTACTCTGCTAGTGTGGCTGAATGTGTCAGACGCTGAAGCATCCGACACATTCAACCCGTCCCTCTGTGCCTACAGTGTCCAATAAATTTTGCCCAGAGACATTTGGCCCGCCCCTCCCAGCCCGCAGCTTTGGTCACATTAGGACAGCCCCTCCCAGCCCGCAGTGTCAGAGACATTTTGCCAGCCCCTTACAGCCCGCAGCATTGGACACATTGGGCCTGCCCCTTCCAGCCTGCAGTGTCGGACACATTGGGACCACCCCTCCCAGCCTGCAGTGTCGGACACATTGGGACCACCCCTCCCAGCCTGCAGTGTCGGACACATTGGGACTACCCCTCCCTGCCTGCAGTGTCGGACACACCAGCGCACCTGAAGAGCCGGGAGAGCCAGGAAGCAGGTAGTGTTACTACTGGCTACCTAAGTTATAGTCCAGGCATGCACACACATGTATGCAGTGTTTTATGTGTCTGACTAATCCCACTTTCTCAGTCACAATGAAGGAAAAATGATTGGCTGTGTAGTATATTATATCAACCCCCCTTTAGGGCTTGTTCACACCAATTACAGTGCGTTCCAGCGCGGTGAGCTGCTGGAATGCACTGTATTGAATACTAAACTCCCCCTGTGTTCTGGGGCGGGATGGGGCCGGTCCAGTGCGATCGCCAAAAAATGCTGCATGCACTGTTTTTTGAGATTGCACTCTATCGGAATGCAGGCATTGTTGTGCCACGTGTTCTAGTGCAGATGATTCCACTGCGGGCGAGGGGAGAGGTTGGCTGCAGGACCATTTAGTTGAATGCACCACCATGCCCCCTCCCGCCCCAGAACGCAAGGGGGAGTTTAGTATGCGATATAGTGCGTTCCAGTGGAACACACTGTAATTGGTGTAAACACGCCCTTACAGTGACTACTATAATAAGATTCTAAATACCTGAGTCCCAGTAAGCATTTGAATGTGTTCATTTTTCAAATACGGGGGGGGGGGGGCT
>NW_017307031.1:807365-817892 GCF_000935625.1 Nanorana parkeri
TGATTTGTTTGTTTTTTTGATATGAGAAGGGGGGGGGGGGGGGGCTAGGGTAGTTGTTGGATCTCATCGAGATCGTCATGTGAAAAGTAGATCTTAACACAAACAATTGTGGGCCCCCCTGAGCTAGAACCTAGCAATTTCACAAAGGCTTTGGAGTGAGAATACAGTAAAAGACCCATAAAAAAGCCAAAGGGAAGCTGATATTGTATATATTGTCAAAGAATTACAAAGGGTCAAAAAAAGAGATTGATGTTACTAATATCATTATCTCTTTACGAAGGTTCCCTTAGATAAAATAGCTAAAGGTCCTAGCTATACAAAAGATACATGACGCTAGAGGTAGATAATTACATTCATCTGGAGTTGTTCTGTAATGTTGGAAACGCTTTAGTCAATAATTGCAAAATTGGTTCTGCCCCAAATTTACCAATTGTCATCTGCAAGATTTCACCAAAGCAGAAACAATATAATTATTTTAAGAGACACTAAACTCCGGAGTTAAATCTTAAAAATACATTCAGATATCTTCCCTATTAACAACAATGTATCTAATTTGTGTATCCCTCGGCTGTAGATCCTCCAATCATCTCTGAATTGATGCCGACACTGTCTTATTCAGGAGGGGGGATACTTTTGTTCCCCATGGTCCCTGTGTGTGTTGTAAAGTAGTCACTGCTCCAAGCTTTGCTCCGGGGTGGACTATAATCTCCTGTTTAGTTCACTAATTTGTATTGAGATTGTAGTCCATCCCGGGAGCGAGCTTGGAGCGCTGGCTTTGCCAACCCTCAGGGCTCGTTTAAAGCTTATTACACCCTTACAAACCACATCCAGTCTGACCGTATCCCACTGACTTTAAAGCATTTTACCAAGAGGGCAGAATTTTACCAAAATCTACTGATTTTGGGGGAATGAAAAAATCTATTTTGCTCATTCATTTTTAAAATTCATTCAAGTAGCTTCCTCAGCACAAATGAGTGTCGGGAACTCCAGCATTTATATACAGAATTTTCACGCCCTCTGTCATTGAAGTTGTCACTGCATCTGCTTTAAGGTAAATACAGATGGAACTCGAATAATTAGAATATCGTGCAAAAGTAATGGCAGTAAGTGCTGCAAAAGGGGCCCAAACCAAGTACTGAGTACATATGCATGCTTGTACTTTTCAGAGGTCCGATATTGTTCTATGTACAATCCTTGTTTTATTGATTGCATGTAATAATCTACTTTTCTGAGGTTGTGGATTTGGGGTTCTTGGGGTTTTCATGAGCTGTAAGCCATAATCATCACAATGATGACAAATCACGGCTTGAATTATCTTGCTTTGCATGTAATGAGTCTCTCTCATATATTAGTTTCACCGTTTAAGTTGCATTAGTGAAATAAATGAACTTTGCATGATATTTGAATTATTCGAGTTTCACCTTTATATCTAAGAGAACACTAACTTGGGCAGTATACTTAGTGCAAGAAGACCATTCAGAGGGTTATTCACAGAAGGGTGAAGGGTTTGGAGAAGTGAACAATCTAGGACAACATCGCTGATTTTGAAAAATTCTCCTATTCAGCTCACTTTCCAGTTCAGCCATGTTGTCCTAGATTGTTCACTTCTTCAACTCTTCACCCTTTTGTGAATAGCCCTGTCAGTTTTGGAAAAGGCAGGGAGTACAGTATTTCCTGCCCAGCAACAGAAATAAATTTATTATTTTCTGTTTTTGAATTCATTGTAATGTGTGCACGGATGATTGTGGGTTATTGTCTGATAATCACATCTGATTGCTTGACGCAGTTAGATACTGTCACTCGATTTTTACACTTCTATTGTATTGTACAAAGAGCTGACACATACAACTGAATACATTTTTATCAGGTTTATTGTAAGAAAAATACATTTCTGTTATTTTAATGGGAATAATGGACGTGTCTGAAGGAGCCAATTCTGGAGCTTGAGGCTCCCCAGTCGCTGTATCTCTTGTATTCTCCGGGTCTCATGTAATACTGACGTCCCTTGTAGTTGGGCTCCTCATAGAACATCCAGAAGCCTTCATGGACATGGGCAGAGTGAATGTCATTGTAGCGGAATCTCTCATAGACATTAGGACAATCCTCAGTGAACTCCATCATCTGACCTCGGAAGTCTTCTTTCTCATAGATCCTGATTCTGAAGGAACCTTGATGCTGTTAAAATAAGTTACACCATAATAAAACAAAAAGCAATGTGAAAAAACGGCAGGTGGTCACATTACTTCTACCACTTGAAGTGAAACTCCATTCAAAGTTTTTTTTAGGTCTAAATAGAGTTCAGACATGTTCAATATAACTCCACGAGAGGAATTTATCAACACAGGAGAAAATCTGGAGCAGCTGTGCATGGCAACCAATCAGCATCCACCTTTAATTTTTAAAGCTCAACTCAACAAACTGAAGAGAGAAGCTGATTGGTTGCCATTGGCAAATGCTTCAGATTTGGTCTGCTCCAGTTTTGATAAATTACCCCCCACGTGTTAAATTAAAACTTTAATGGTTTTCGGTAGGGATGCACCGATACTTTTTCGAGTACCAATGCAGATACTTGGCAACTAACAGAACTCCCAGGGTTGCAGCGGTTCCAGCTGGGACCTGGCTCTGGCGCTCCACCACTGTCCTGAAATCATTAGTCTGTATTGTTTTAGAAAAACTGTCACATGACACGAGACACAAATGTATCAGTACTCGTACTTGTAAGTACTTGGGCGAGTATCAGTACTAGTACTAGCAAAAATGTTATCGGTGCATCCCTTTATTTTTATTTATAAAAACAAAATCATACATTAAAACAGAGATGTACAAATCCCGGGAGCTCCGTGTGCTCCTTACACATGACAGCGGCCTCCTAACTTTTGGATGTTCCTCTAGTCTAGTCTTGGAGCTGGAAAAGTATCTGTACTTGCACTTGTACTGAGTACGGTACTTGGTATTGGTATTGGTGCCTATCCCTAGTTTTCAGTCAATTCTATTTTAGTTTTTTTACCTTAATTCAATTTTAAACTGTTGTTTACCATCTTTAAAAAAAAAATATACACTCAATATTTGACAAAGGATCTTACAGAACTATCGGTTAGCCAAAGATAAAACACAGCAGACACTGCTTGCTCTGAGGCTCCATTTTTCTGATGGAAACCTCGGTCTGAGCTGTCTATTAAAGGAGAACTATGAGGTCAGGGCTTTTCCCCATAGTTCTCCTTAGGGTAACGGGAGGACACAAACTAGCGTCCTCCCGTCACCCTAGGCTCAGTATACCGCGAGCTACAGCTAGCGGTATACTTAGACGCCGCAGTAGCTGCAGCTCGCGGTGTACTGAGACGCCGCAGCTGAAGCGGATCCCGACATTACTGTCTGGATTGGTCCTCTGCCTCCCACTAAACCTAACTGAGTCCACCTCCTGCTCAGTAAGTTACCTGAATCCATGTTCAGTGTATACATATGGTAATCTCAGGTCTGAACAGAAAGCAGGTAGCTACATCACACCCAGAAGTCAGTGTCACTGACTGTGGGTTTTGCTACTCATGAGGCCAGATAGATAAAGTAACTCTATCTAGGGCAATCAAGCCAACATATCTAAGTTGTACTGGCCCAGGGAGCAGAGAGCCCCCAGCCCAGTTCTCCCCCAGAGTGTAATTCATTTAGATCATATGTACCAACATGATACGAAGCTGCCCAGAGACACAGAAGGGTAATTGGCCATGGATGATCTGTGTTTCACAATTTATTTAAGCCATAATTCAAATTCATGGCTGAGCTGAAGACTCTTGTTTAGTCCTACAGAAAGGAAGATAGGAGAGGGGAGGAGGAGAGCAGGAGAGCAACCAGCAGGACAAATAGAGCTTAGAACAAGGTTTCTTATGATCAACGTAGACCCATTGTAAGGTAAAGATGGCTCCCGCGCATTCGCGTGGGCCTATGCTTTGTGTTGCTGGGAAACATGCTCTAGTGCACAGATGCGCGCAACTGGAAGTGCGTGCAAAGACGCGCAACCGGAAGTGCGCAGAAGGGCGCAGACGTTAGTCGCACAGGAAGTGATGCCGTCATTTCAATGGACTGGTCTATATAAACGAGCCTGCCCTAACCAGGTTGCTGATGGTCTTCAGCTTGTGCTTCCTGTGACCTGTTACCCTGTCTGACTGCCTGCTGCTCGTTTTTGACCCGCGTTGCTTTGACAATGCTGCCTGCCTCCTGACCTCGGCCTGATTACTGGACTATGCCTTGCCTATCGACCTTGTACTTCGCTGCCCGCCCAGTTTGACCTCTGGCTTCGTCTGACTATCCTGATCCTGACCCTCTACTGTACCTCTACCGAGACGCAGGAGAAGCCTCCTCGTCCTACTGGTCTCCCACTAGGTACATGATACCCATGGGCATACAGCTCAAGTATGAAAGTTATAGTACGACACTACAAGCCTTTGGCCCTCAATCCAGAGTACACAATATGTTATTACCTGGGGGCTCAGACGACAAGACCTAATGGAGTCATTGTAGCCCATCCATTGCTGGAAGTCGGGATACTCTCCTCTATGGAGGAAGTACTGGTGTCCTCTGTAGTTGGGTTGCTCATACAGGATCCAATTTCCACTTTCCACACGGATGGAGTTGCAGCGTCTGAAGTATGAGGTCAGGTCGGAACATTCAGAGCTACACTCGTAGGAGCGACCCTGGAAGTTCCTGTCCTCGTAGAAGGTGATCTGTTGAACCATAAATCGGGATCAAATTAATTCTCCTATTCAATGTTTTTATTAATAAAGAAACAACAGTTGTGTTTTTTTAGATTGATTGATTAAGCTTCATCATTGACAACGTGGACAACATTTCTAATTGAATTTCTAATTGAAATACTAAAGTTAGCTATTTCAGAGATTTCTACCTCTGACCTCAACCCTGCTGAACAACTTAGGGATGAATTGAACATCTCATCCAACATCAGTATCTGACCTCACAAATGTTCTTTTAACTGAATGGGCACAAATTCCCAAAAAACACATTCCATAATCTTGTGGAAACCCTTTCCGTGGAATGTGGAGGCTGTTATAGCTGCAAAGGCAGGACATCTCCATATTAATGTCCATGATTCTAGAATCATATGCGTATGTGTTATGATAATGCAGGGGTGCCCATTAGGTAGATCGCGATCTACCAGTAGATCGCAAAGCGAACACTGGTAGATTGCGATCGGCTCACTGACTTGTGTCCTGTCCTCCCGCTGTGCTCGTGCGGCTGAATGTGTCGGACGCCGCAGACAGGAAGGAGACTTTGGAAGCTGCTGCAGTGGAGGTAAGAAAAGACAGACAGGAGAGAGACAGCAGAGAAAGTGAGAGAAGAGACAGCAGATAGAAACAGGGGAGAAGGAGAGGAGAGAGAGAAGAGGGGGCTGGTTGAGTTCAATGCACTGCCACGCCCCCTCCCGCCCCTGAATGCAGGTGTTTTTTCGTTGGTAGATCTCATGTAGCTTGTCATTTGAAAAGTAGATCTCCAGACGAAAAATTGTGGGCACCCCTGTGGTAAGGCATCCATGAAGGTTTGGCCATATAGTGTAGATTGCAGCCTTGGTTGGGTCTCTGAAGTGACCTGACATGCTCCCAGCTTGTATGTTTTATAACTAATAGACATATTTTTTTGTATTGTATTGTAATCGCAGAAAAATATTAAAACATTATTATTTAGCTACTAATAATGAATATCCACACCTTAAACCGTAAGCTAAAATCAATTCTTAGCTTACGGTTGTGATTTTTAAAGCCTTCTTACCTTTCCCATTTTGCTTGTCTTGTCTGTGGGCTCCTGTTGGGTTGCACTGGTACTTGGCTGTGGGGAAGATGGTCTTTATATACCCTGCAAAAATGTGTATGTCCAATCAGAATGAACAGCTATTCCACAATATTGAGGATTGTCCAGTGTTTCTGTGTGACTATTGTTTGTACCTTTTCACTTGCATCAGCACTCAACAAACCGAAACAAAACCTTTTCTGCTGCTACTGGTCACTTGAATTGGTTGACATCTGTCTATATGTATGTGTTTTATGTAAGAAGTTATATGATATAGAGTTTGGGATTTATATTGCCATTTCTATGCTTGCAGACACTTTCAGGATATGTAGTGGAATAAAGTCCCTACAAGATGTCTTTGACTAATAATCTGACCCGGATGCTCTGATTGGGAAACTATGTGGCAAAAGAAGTTCATTGTTGATAAATGTAAAGTTATTCACTTAGGGGATAATAACATGCATGTGCCATACAATCTAGGGGGAGCATTGCTGAAGAGGTGAATGTTGGAGAAGAGTCTGGGTGTTCAGCATGGAGAGAGAGAGAGAGAGAGAGAGAGAGAGAGAGAGAGAAGAGAATTGGCCCCATTGCAAAGTATTAGTAAGACCTCTTCTGGAATATGCAGCTCAGTTTTGGGTACCAGTTTGTAGTGGCGTCCCTTGGTGGTGGGTTGTTAGGCCAGTTCCCACCCTGAGGACCCACAAAGAATGTTTGAAGATGGTAGGTCCGAAACTCCACATGCCATCCATTAGTTATACACGATGCCAGGGTCCATACTATACTCGGCTATAGGCCTAGTAGGGAATCAAACGCTTGCAGTTCATTTGAGTGGCCTGTCATTTACCAGAGGTTACTGGTTTAGTCCATTGAGGATCACCCCTCACACCCAAGGCACAAAAGAATGGGGGTTCATATGGCATGGCCAGTGCGCCAAGGGAACCTGAACGCTGCCACTGATGGACCCACCTTGACCAATTCACCACTCATCCCCTCACATTCACACTCCATAGGTGTTGGCTGTGCTTGTACATCAACAGAAGAACACATGACCAGTCCAGCATTTATTTTCACAGCAGCATTCCCACCACACCTGGCTGCTGATAGTCTTCACCCAGCATACCACCGAGAGACTTCTTCTGAATAAAACGCAATTCGATATTGCAGAATTACAGTGCAAAAATATGGTAACAAATATATCCAAAACTTGAAAAAAATGGGCAAAACATTCAACTCAACAATTTATACTTCTCTTTCCTTTTTGCTAGGTCACACAGGAGGTCTCACTCTGAACTGTGGGTACTATTTCCCAAATTTACAGACCAGAGGCCTACGTGTGTTGTGATTCAGTTTCTCCTTTACTGCTATAGAGTGACCACTGAAGGGATAAACGTCTCCCCTTGATACTCTATATCAGGGGTGTCCACAATTTTTTGTCTAGAGATCTACTTTTCAAATGACGAGCTCAATGAGATCTACCAATGAAAAAACACCCGCATTCAGGGGTGGGAGGGGGCGTGGTAGTGCATTGAAGTAAATGGCACCGCAGCCAGGCTTGCAGTCAGGCCCCTCCCCCACAGTGCGATCGCCTGCATTAGTGCCTACGTTCCAGTCCAGTGCGATGTGCAAAAAATGCTGCGAGCCTTATTAATGTGCCTGCGTTCCGGGTGCGGGCGATCGTACTGTGGGCAGGGGGCATGGCTGCCGTGCCATTGACTTCAATACAACCCCACACCCCCTCCCGCCCCTGAACGCAGGGAGTCGGCCGGCTTACATTCCAGTGCGCCCTAGAGGTCCCGGCGTCCTGCCCTCCCGTGGTGCTCATGTGGCCGACGTTGCACATGAGGAGAGGTGCCCTGCCCCTTTCCATCTGCAGCGTCTGACACGCTGCAGATGGAAAGGGGCAGGGAGCATAGCCGTAGCCAGCTCCTTTTGCGTCTTAGGCAAGAAATTCAGAAACTACTATCAAGCAGTTTCTGAATGGGGAAGAGCCTCTGCACAGCATGCTTCTCCCCATTGAGAAACTCATGAATGAACAGGAAGTGATGTAAATCACATCCTGTTCATTCATAAGTGGGGACACATAGTACTATGTGTCCCCAGTTATTTACAAACACTGGAGTGATCAGCTGATCGCTCCAGTGTTTGTCCTGCACAGAGGACCGGTACATATCACTGATATGTACCGATCCTCTGCCGCTCAGCCATGCACACGGGGCTCAGTTTTTCCTCTGGATCTCCGCTGCTCTCCCGGGCAGAGGCAGCCGGGGATCCGACGAAAAGTAAAAGAGCACTTCAGCCGCGGGGGGCAGGGCGGAGCCGCTGTCACAGAACTAAGACCGAGCAGTGAGGGGAGATAGAGGCGCCGGCTGTCAGATCCAGGCCGAGCGTCTCTCTCTCTCTTCACCGTTCGGCATTAGTTCTGTGACAGCGGCTCCGTCCTCCACCCTCCCCCGCCGCCGGCTGCAGCGGTTCCTTCACTTCTTCTCGGATCCCTGCTGCATACAGATGGGGAGAGCAGCGGGGATCCAGAGAAGCCCCCGGCGGGAGGAGAGGGCATCAGTGGACTGATAGATCGCGATCGACCTTGTGGGCACCCCTGCTCTACATGGTGTTAGAAATGTGGAGCCACTTCCCATCTTGCTCAACTCCCCACCCTCCCCCTCTTAATACAAGCTCCTTGGTCCCCACAGCCTCCTCTCCCCTGGGCTCCAGCAGTCTAAGGAACCATAATTAGTATGATCGTGTCAGGGAGAGGGAGCCATGGCTTCGTTTAGCGGGGGTCGTGACGGCGCCCCCCCTCAGTCCTGCGCCCGGGGCAAGTGACCCCCCCGCACCCCCGGTTGTTACGCCACTGCCTGGAACTACATGTCCCGGGCATCGTGAGATAGGAATTCCACACCCCTGCTGCCCCTCTACTCCCTGCTGCCCCGAGGCCGGGCCTTGTGGGAAATCCAGCCCTGCCCATGATGCCATCACATCTAATGCAGCTGCATTAGACATGAGGATGCCAGGGGAGATTCCTTGGCTGGAGCAGAAGGGAAAAGAGGTGATTGTTCCCTGACGCAGAACCGAGGTTTAGGAGAGTATATTTTCTTTATTTTAGCCCCTAGACCCAAATGAGCAGTTATACCTTGCAGTATGGGGGTAGCCGAAATGACAAAGGTACATTTTTACATTTTATGTAGTTCTTCTTTAAGTGATCGTCTATTACCCAGAATAACCACAATATGCCAATTATATGATGTTGTTATATACTCTTTTATTTATTTCAATTTGCTGTGTATTATTCATTTTAATGAAAAAAAATGTAAAAAATCAAGGGTTTACTTATTAACCATTACCTTATGCTAATCATCCCTAATTACCTCCTTTTTCCTCTTCTCCTCTCACCTACTATTTTCCTGCTGATTTTATTCATTTATTTATTAATTTCTATTTTTCTAACCATATTTAACTTTTTGTTTCATATTAATATTTTTTTAAAATTTGTTTTAATTTGTAATAAAAAATATTCACAAAATTGAAATAAAAAACTTTATTTCATTTGTAAATAATTTTGTAGAAGAATTGTAATTTTACCGTCATTTTAAGCAGGGAACATTTTAAATGAAAATGTATATATTCCATCTACAGCATTGGTTCTCAAACGTTCTAGGCCGGGACCCCTTGGTAACATTTGCCAAGTTGTGGTGACCCCCAACCGTAAAATTTAGGGCAAAACACGTGTGGGAAAATCTCTCTAACAAGCAAATTGATGGCAATAAAAACAATTATTCTAAGAATATATGGAAAGCTTAGAACCTCTGACAATATTTATTGCTGTCTTGGTCCCTATTGGGTGGAATATTCTTATTTCCTGTTCGGGCGATGGGTGCTAAAATATGCTCAACATTTTAACACAGAGGAACCTTTGAAATCATTTTCCTATGTCGGGGAATCATTAAAGGAGAACTATGGGGTTAGGGCTTTTCCCCATAGTTCTCCTAAGGGTCACGGGAGAACACAAACCAGCTTTCTCCCGTGCACCAATACTAGTATCTGTGTAGGCTCTCAGAAGGCTATGCAGGCTCTCAGGTGGCTAGTGGGACTCTCTGGTGGCATCCAGTGCGGGCTCTGTGGTGATCAAGCACTCACTTCCCCTCACTCCTGCCTGCTCCCCTCTCTCTGATCCTTTTCCGGCTGCTGCAGTGCCATCTAGGAGAACTGACACTGCCATGCTAGGAGGAGGCTGAGGAGCCTCTTACCTAGAGCAGCACAAGGCACGTGGGGACCCCCTCAGCGGTGGGTTGCGACCCACTTTTGGGTCGCGACCCACAGGTTGGGAACCACTGATCTACAGTAACACTCATCTGATCAAAGTGGAAAAAGTGTGTTTTCTGTTTTTGTTATTTTTTTTTTTTGTCTATGGTTACATAAATAAATACATTATTATTATTTTTTTTTGTGCAAGACAATATCACCAAAAGACAGCTTTGCTTATCCTAAAAAAAAATATATGTGTTATCTAAAAGTCAAAATGTTATTGTAGAATAAACAGGTCCATAGCCGGAAATGTAAAAATACTCTGGTTGAACGGGTTAATGCATGAAATATATATATATATACATTGTATCCCCCTACACATGTGGGCATGTATGAGAGCAGCTTGTCTCTGTTCAGGTATAGCAAATCTGAATGCTGATGCACCCAGAAAGATACAAACAATAGTCATAAAGAAACAGAAAAGGGGGGGGG
>NW_017307031.1:818424-821786 GCF_000935625.1 Nanorana parkeri
ATTCAAAAAAAAAAAAAAAAGGGGGGGGGGGAGCCATTCATCCTCCACACAATGCGTGGCGTCAGCATGTGAGTGTGTAAGCAGTAAAGGATGTATATAAGGACCAGTTTCATACTGGCAGTTACTGGTGCAAAGAGCAAATAGCACGGGGACAAATCAAGCAAAATGGGAAAAGTAAGTTTATTTTAAAATGATATATATTTTTAAATCATTTTTATCCAAATCCTGCCAAAAGTTTTTTTTCATTTAAACAGTGTTGTGAAAGATTATAGTTTGCTCTGCTGTCTTTGGGATATTTTCTATCCCTTTCTATCTTTTTGATGGGTGTCTGACAAAACACGTGTGGGAAAATCTCTCTAACAAGCAAATTGATGGCAATAAAAACAATTATTCTAAGAATATATGGAAAGCTTAGAACCTCTGACAATATTTATTGCTGTCTTGGTCCCTATTGGGTGGAATATTCTTATTTCCTGTTCGGGCGATGGGTGCTAAAATATGCTCAACATTTTAACACAGAGGAACCTTTGAAATCATTTTCCTATGTCGGGGAATCATTAAAGGAGAACTATGGGGTCAGGGCTTTTCCCCATAGTTCTCCTAAGGGTCACGGGAGAACACAAACCAGCTTTCTCCCGTGACCCAAAGCTCTGTATACCACGAGCTACAGCTCGCGGTATACTGAGTCGCAGCAGCCAAAACGGATCCGACAATTCTGTCTGGATCCACCCGGCTGCGTGATTGACAGCTGGCTCTGCCTATCCAGAGGCAGAGCCAGCTGTGCCTGGCCCCTCCCCCCAGGGAGCCGTGAGTGACAGCCATGGCTCTCTGCAGCGATAGATCGAGAAGTGAGCGAGCGACTGTATGTGTTCGCTCACTTCCCGATCTACTGAGCCGACCTGTGACAGTTTCATTGTCACACGTCGGCTCAGATTATGAGGCTGAGTGAATGAAAATCATTCACCTCATAGTTCTCCTTTAAAATGACACCTTTGGCCCATGTACATTACAGTGATCATTAAATATAAATAAAATAATAAAGAGTGCGGCTTTCCTTGTCTAATAGACACCCAGAGCAGATCATTTTGTAACTACCTGCTGGTCTTTGGGACAAAATAATTTTCAAAGTGAACTCCAGGCACAAAATCTAACCAATGGGGATACATGCAGGGGTCAAACAATAACAGAGGGTCTTACTTTTTCCTATTAAACTACAGATGTGTTTTGTCTGATGTAGGTTTTTATATATTTATCTAAAATGTTTCTGACTGATTTTTAGATATATGGATTATTTGATATTACAATCAAGAAGTAGATTTCCTTTTATGGCTAAATGTCTACACCTTTTATTCCTCAGATCACCTTCTACGAGGACAAGAACTTCCAGGGTCGCTCCTACGAGTGTAGCTCTGAATGTTCCGACCTGACCTCATACTTCAGACGCTGCAACTCCATCCGTGTGGAAAGTGGAAACTGGATCTTGTATGAGCAACCCAGCTACAGAGGACACCAGTACTTCCTCCATAGAGGAGAGTATCCCGACTTCCAGCAATGGATGGGCTACAATGACTCCATTAAGTCTTGTCGTCTGAGCCCCCAGGTAAGAATGCATTGTGTACTCTGATTTAAGGGCCAAAGCAGCCCATAGCTGTTAGATGATGGTGTCCTATTATGACTGCTTCCAGTCTCATTTCTACGAGGTGAAACACATTCCTGCTAGTGATATGCTCACAGGATGAACAGAAACCTTGTTCAGAGCTCGATTTGTCCTGCACCAAAGGGGTTGCTCTCCTCCTCCCCACTCCTGTTTCCATTTCTGTAGGACTAAACAAGAATCTTCAGCTTAACCAGGAATTTTAATTATGGTTGAATAAATTGTGAAACACAGTTGGATCATTCATGACCAATTCCCTGTATGAGCACCCCAGCCACAGAGGACACCAGTACTTCCTCCATAGAAGAGAGTATCCTGACTTCCAGCAATAGATGGGCTAGAATAACTCCATTAGATCGTGTCATCTGAGTCCCCAGGTAACAATATATTGTGTACTCTGATTTAAGGGCCAAAGCTTCCCATAGCTGTTAGATGGTAGTGTCCTATTATGGCTTTCAGTCTTGAGCCGTATGCCCATGGGTCTACGTTGATCGAAATAAACTTTGCTCTAAGCCCTATTTGTCCTGCTGGTATAAACTGCACCAATGGGGTTGCTCTCCTGCTCCCCTCCTCCCCACTCCTATCATCCTTTCTGTAAGACTAAACAAGAATCCTCAGCTCAGCCAGGAATTCTAATTATGGCTGAATAAATTGTTAAACACAGTTGAACCATCCATGGCACCCCAACTACAGAGGACACCAGTACTTCCTCCATAGAGGGGAGTATCCTGACTTCCAGCAATGGATGGGCTACAATGACTCCATTAGGTCTTGTCGTCTGAGCCCCCTGGTAAGAATACATTTTGTACTCTGGATTAAGGGCCAAAGCTGCCCATAGCTGTTACAGATGGGGAGAGCAGCGGGGATCCAGAGAAGAATCACAGGCGAGAAGAGAGGCCATCGCGATCTACCACTGATCGCTACGCGATCGACTGGTAGATCGCAATGGACCATATGGGCACCCCTGCCCTAGGCGATACAACAATGTGAATTAAACTGTACGGCTGTCCTTAGCCAGGAGACAAATCTCCTGCTGTGGATGTGTAGGCAGCTTAGGATCTTGATGTCTGTGATTCAACATATACGTCTTAACACACGTTGGAATTACATTGTGTTGGGTCACCACATGACTTTGCAGTAAGCTTAGCTTAGTTTGCCCAAGCGTAACATTTGTGGTAATTGATATAACACACTCCACTAACCAGGAAGTTCAACTCACCCCAGAGGTCAGGTAGTCATGTTAGGACAGGAGATAGCTGGAGATGTTGCCTTGAGGTTAGAGACAGGATTATGGTGTGAAGCATTAAATCCTTTCCCTTAGATCTTGTTGCCTAACCCCCCATGTAAGAACTCCAAGCTAATAGATTCAGACAAATACAGGCTTATAAAAAGGCAAAATACACATCACAAAGTTTTTAGTTTGGCTTATTAGAATGTCATTGTTTAATGTGTTTCTAACATTATTTGAAAAAAATGTCACTATACAAAATAAAAAAAAATGGCTTAAGACATACTTTAAAAACATCACAACCCCAAAAGAGAGGATCCCTTCATATACCCCCCTGGCTGGGTCTGCATGGCTGAGCTCTGTTGCATGGTGAATTTCCCCATCGTGTTCTTCTTTTCACCATTCCCAGTCCATTCTCCATAGGAGCATATGAAGAAAACACTACAGAGGAACCTGGATTTTGAGTGAAGAGCATAGTTT
>NW_017307031.1:821851-826448 GCF_000935625.1 Nanorana parkeri
TTCTAGCTTTGGATATAATAGGGAAGGGATAGAAACTCTGTCAGATCTTAATTATGACCTACCACCTTGTTGGGGAGTTCTCCTTTCACTTCCTGTTTGGCCATTGGGAAAGGAAGTGAGGGAAAATGTCCCAAGTAAGGAATGTGAGCAAATAAACACCTGACAGCTTCCTTTTTGCCTCTGCAAGTTGTCCAAAGTTAAACCATGGGTAGTGCTGATATTAGATATTTGACTACTTGCCATTTTGGTTGATTTTATGCTTAGTTTTACTCTATTATTATATGTTATTTTTTTAGCACCTAGGTTCCTTCAGAATCAGGATCTATGAGAAAGAAGACTTCCGAGGTCAGATGATGGAGTTCACTGAAGATTGTCCTAATGTCTTTGAGAGATTCCGCTACAATGACATCCACTCTGCCCATGTCCATGAAGGCTTCTGGATGTTCTACGAGGAGCCCAACTACAGGGGACGTCAGTATTACCTGAGACCCGGAGAATACAAGAGATACAGCGAGTGGGGAGCCTCAAGCTCCAAAATTGGGTCCTTCCGACGTGTCCATCACTTCTAAATTGCTAAAAACATACTAACATGATTGCTTGACAATAAACATGATAAAAACATTTATTCAATGTGTCCTTTTGTTTGTTTCTTTTTCATACTATTATTATTATACAGGATTTATATAGCGCCAACAGTTTGCGCAGCGCTTTACAATATAAGGAAGACATTACAGTCACAATACAATTCAAGTAAAGATGGTAAGGAGGGCCCTGCCTGTGAGGGCTTACAATCTAAAGGGAGGGGCAAGTGGTACATGAGGAGGTAGCTGCGCGGGGATGATTGTTTGGGAATGTGATAGTTCAGTGGTTAGGTTGAGGTGGGATCGGCTTCCCTGAAGAGATGAGTCTTAAGGGATCGCCTAAAGGCAGTCAGTGTGGTAGATAGACGGACAGCTTGGTGTAGAGAGTGCCATAGGATGGGAGACACTCTAGTGAAGTCCTGGAGGCCAGCATGGGAGGAGTTGATGAGGGAGCTGGAAAGCAGGAGGTCTTGTGAAGAGCGGAGGGCACGGTTAGGGTGATACTTTTCATACACGCAGGCTTATTCAATAATCTCATGTAAAATCCAATCATAATATGTAAAGAGCAGTAACCCAGACAACCCATCAAAAGCCACCGGAGACACAATCATCTACATACTGGTATTTACTAATAAAAGTATAACAAAACACAACATAAAATAATAAAAATAAATAAAAATAAGAGATTGATTACTTTACTGTTGTTCAGCAAGAAACACTTCCCCCTGGTGTGCGCCATTATTCTCTTCAGAATTTCTTTTGACAGAAATGAAAGCAATCTACTCGACATGTTTAGGCAACAGAGAAAAACTATTACTGTATTTGCCGGCGTATAAGACTACTTTTTATACTTAAAGGAGAACTATGAGTGGGGGTGCTTTTCACTCACCTCATACTTCTAGCCGACCTGTGACAATGACACTGTCACAGGTCGGCTCAGTAGATCGGGAGGTGAGCGAACACATACCGGCGTTCGCTCACCTCTCGATCCTGTCACGGCTCTCTGCCGTGACAGGGGGAGGGCCTGGATTCCCCTCTCCCCGCTCCGATCTGACGACGGATAGCCACCGTCAAAGTAATGCAGAAAAGAAATAGACACCGGCACTCCAATAGTAAATCGATTACGTCTATTTATTGACGTACATCAAAAGCAAAATAACACACTTAGTGCAACGTTTCGGGGGACACACAGGTACCCCTTCATCAGGCAAAACAACTTGTTTTGCCTGATGAAGGGGTTCCTGTGTGTCCCCGAAACATCGCACTAAGTGTGTCATATTGCTTTTGATGTACGTCAATAAATAGACGTAATCGATTAACTATTAACAAGTTGTTTTGCCTGATGAAGGGGTTCCTGTGTGTCCCCGAAACATCGCACTAAGTGTGTCATATTGCTTTTGATGTACGTCAATAAATAGACGTAATCGATTAACTATTGGAGTGCCGGTGTCTATTTCTTTTCTGTCTTATACACCCAGTCGCCTTATACGCCGGCAAATACGGTAATTTTGCAGTGTCACTCTACTGGTTTGTTAGGCTTTAAATAATGCTAATAAAAGGGTATCTGTGGTCAAAACCTAAAAATAAATCTGTATTTCTATTTTGAATTTCCACAAGTTCTCTCCCGTTCCTAGTAGCCGGATCCATCTGGAAGTTTGTAAATGTACTTATTGAAGATGCCCACAGGATGGGCTTCCTCGATGCACTGGCACCATTTCACCCACAGAGCCCGCCTTCTGAAATACAACTCAACGTCTGAACAATGTAACATTATGATTGCTTGCTGGAAGCAATGCATGATGGGATCGTCTTGAGAAATGGAGATTGCATGATATCAAGCAGCAGAAAAAGAGACACAAAGCACACTGGGAATCCAGAAAGTTCCAGGAAGTGATGGGCAGACGGAAAGGCAGCGGTCACTACATAAAAGAGATTTTTTCCGGTAAACTTTGATTGTATTATCAGAAACAACTCCGGTATGTATTCCTATCACAACGCTGATGTTATAACAGGAGAGGATATGCCGGGACTTTATAACTCCTTTAAAGGAGAACTATGAGGCGGGTGATTTTCACTCAGCCTCATAGTTCTAGCCGACGCGTGACAATGAGACTGTCACAGGTCGGCTCAATAGATCGGGAAGTGAGAGAACACATACCGGCGTTCGCTCACTTCCCGATCATGTCCCTGCAGAGAGCCGTGACTGTCACTCACCGCTCCCTGCAGGGATTTCCCCCGCCTCCCCGCTCCGAACCTCCAGCGCTGACTGGTGGAGGGGGCGGGTACAGCTGTCTCTAAATAGGCAGAGCCAGCTGTCAATCAGTCAGCTGGGTGGATCGGGATCCCTCCCGCCTGCGGCGGTCTCACTATACCTACAGCTCGCGACATACTGAGCTTTGGGTCACGGGAGGACGCTAGCCCATGACCCTTAGGAGAACTATGGGGAAAAACACTGACCCCATAGTTCTCCTTTAAGTAATTTCAAGTGGAGCCTCTGATGAACTTAAATGACTATTTTCATCACTTGATGTACGATTCTTCTCAGGATTCCCCAACTCTCCACCCAACAAAGAGAAAGTGCATGTTGCCATCCCTACAATCAAACCCCCCAATGCCATATGTAGCTTAAAGGAGAACTATGGTGTTAAGTCTTTTCCCCATAGTTCTCCTTAGGGTAACGGGAGGACACAAACTAGCGTCCTCCCGTCACCCTAGGCTCAGTATACTGCGAGCTACAGCTCTCTATATACTGAGACGCCGCAGCTGAAGCGGATCCCGACAATTGTGACGGGATCCGCCCAGCTGCGTGAGTGACAGCTGGCTCTGCCTATCTAGAGACAGAGCCAGCTGTACCCGCCCCCTCCCCCGTCCATTCCGCCAGTCAGCGCTGGAGGATCGGAGCGGGGAGGGGGGAATCCAGCCCCTCCCCGTCAGGATCGAGAGGTGAGCGAACGCCGGTATGTGTTCTCTCACCTCCCGATCTACTGAGCCGACCTGTGACAGTCTCATGGTCACAGGTCGGCTAGAACTATGAGGTGAGTGAAAAGCGCCCCCCCCCCCCTCATAGTTCTCCTTTAATTCATGGGCCTATATAAACGTACGTCTGTTTACTATAAAGTTCTAAAATATCTGATTCTAAAAGGGTTTTAATGGAGATGTTAGTTATAAGCAAAGGCGGGGCGAATCCTAAGATGTCCGAGGGATCTCCTCCTATGTTATATAATGCAACAACCCACCATAAATATTATGTATATATAGGTAAAGTATGTCCAGGTGCACAATGCATCCCAATGATTGAAAGAATTACTCTCTGGTTGGACTTTCTCTTTTTCTCACATCTTTGCTACCGGTAGCGGTAGAAGATCCGGCTGGGAAAGTATTTGTTTCAAAGAAATGATCAGGTAAATTTACAGATGTACCCATTATCTACGGCCACTTGAGCATGAGCGACTTTTATGATTTTTTTTGCACATTCTTGTGCGTTTTGGAATGCGTTTTAACCTTCAGGTTTTTTTGTTTTGGGCGGTGGAAAGCAGTATCATTTGTGAAATCATATGCCGTTGTCCTTGTATCTGCTTCCTGGTTCTTCTGTGTGGTGTCTCCAATCCAGGAGAGCATCACGCCTGATTTCTTCCCAGGCCCTCTGTCACTTTCCCCTTTCTCGTAATGGGCACTACTGGGGTCATAGAGTTTTTGTGCACCCTCACCTAGCTGGTGAAAGTGACCATCTGGCCAGTGGTGTATTTCGGTTTTGTGATGCCCTGGGCAAGACTAAACTCGGGCACCCCCGTCAATCTAAATTTGCCCCGCCCCCATCCTGTTTAGGACATTTTGCGCAACCTGTCAGTCACTGGATACAGCGTACACGAGGTCTCAGGGGAGCTGTGCATGGTCTCAGGTGGGCTGTACGGGGTCTCAGGAGAGCTGTGCATGGTCTCAGGTGGGCTGTACGGGGTCTCAGGAGAGCTGTGCATGGTCTCAGGTGGGCTGTACGGGGTCTCAGGAGAGCTGTGCAT
>NW_017307031.1:827924-838711 GCF_000935625.1 Nanorana parkeri
ACCCCCCCCCCCCCCCCTCATAGTTCTCCTTTAATTCATGGGCCTATATAAACGTACGTCTGTTTACTATAAAGTTCTAAAATATCTGATTCTAAAAGGGTTTTAATGGAGATGTTAGTTATAAGCAAAGGCGGGGCGAATCCTAAGATGTCCGAGGGATCTCCTCCTATGTTATATAATGCAACAACCCACCATAAATATTATGTATATATAGGTAAAGTATGTCCAGGTGCACAATGCATCCCAATGATTGAAAGAATTACTCTCTGGTTGGACTTTCTCTTTTTCTCACATCTTTGCTACCGGTAGCGGTAGAAGATCCGGCTGGGAAAGTATTTGTTTCAAAGAAATGATCAGGTAAATTTACAGATGTACCCATTATCTACGGCCACTTGAGCATGAGCGACTTTTATGATTTTTTTTGCACATTCTTGTGCGTTTTGGAATGCGTTTTAACCTTCAGGTTTTTTTGTTTTGGGCGGTGGAAAGCAGTATCATTTGTGAAATCATATGCCGTTGTCCTTGTATCTGCTTCCTGGTTCTTCTGTGTGGTGTCTCCAATCCAGGAGAGCATCACGCCTGATTTCTTCCCAGGCCCTCTGTCACTTTCCCCTTTCTCGTAATGGGCACTACTGGGGTCATAGAGTTTTTGTGCACCCTCACCTAGCTGGTGAAAGTGACCATCTGGCCAGTGGTGTATTTCGGTTTTGTGATGCCCTGGGCAAGACTAAACTCGGGCACCCCCGTCAATCTAAATTTGCCCCGCCCCCATCCTGTTTAGGACATTTTGCGCAACCTGTCAGTCACTGGATACAGCGTACACGAGGTCTCAGGGGAGCTGTGCATGGTCTCAGGTGGGCTGTACGGGGTCTCAGGAGAGCTGTGCATGGTCTCAGGTGGGCTGTACGGGGTCTCAGGAGAGCTGTGCATGGTCTCAGGTGGGCTGTACGGGGTCTCAGGAGATCTGTGCACACATGTGCTGCTCCTCCTACCTGCAGCCCGAAGTGCCATCAGTACCAACAAAATACATTTCAGTCCCCACCCTGCTTCTGGGACATCTCGCCATCAGATCACATGCTATGGCCAGCCCCGAGCCACCCGCTGCTTCTCTTCCACCCCCTGTACAAAGCCAGCCGGACCGCATCTCACTGGGCCCTCCTAGCCTCCTAGTTTGCCACATTAGGCAGCCACCACTGTCTGATTATGTGCCGCCCAGCCTCGGCCCACTGCCCAGTATGCCCAAAGGCAAGTCTTGCCCTGTGCGCCTCATTGGTTTGAGGCGGCGTTTTCTGCTGCCTCCCTGGAAAGTGCCGCCCTAGGCAAATGCCTAGTTTGCCTTGCAGTAGATACACCCCTGCATCTGGCACGAACACTCCTGAAGCCTCCATTTTGTTCACACACAGACACAGCAAGGCAAGCCACTGGCCTTCCCCTTGCTCTCCATCTGTAATATTGAATAAGGTCCCATTCACACGAGGTGTTCTAGGATTCCAGGAAACCCAGGTGTCAATGTTCAGATGGGGCTGCTGTACACATTGAAGTAAGTGACAAGGTGACAGCGGCCACATCTGTAAGCGGCAGTCCCCATGTAATCGTCATACGCTGCATGTCATATGATTACATGTGGTTTGGAATAGATGACTGTCTGGTTTGTATCCCAAACTGCATGTAATCGCACCAAGCGGACTGATGCTTACAGATGAGACCGCTGTCTCTATTAATACATAGAGATCTACCCTTTAAAAAGAAATCTATAAAAGTGTGTGGTCAATGTTACTTTACTTTTTTTTTAAGTTTATAGCTTACAACACTGATGTTTTATGTCTTGTCTATTGCAAAAAATGGACTTTAACCACTTGAAGAGCGAAGTGTTTCACCCCCTTCCTGTCCCGGCCATTTTTCAGTATTCAGCGCTGCGGTACTTCGACTGACGTTTATTCCGTCATGCAGCGCTGTTCTGAAATTAATTTTATACCATTTTTTTGGGGACAGATAGAGCTTTCTTTTGCTGTTATTTAATCACCACTGCAGGGTTTTTTTTTTTTTTACTATTTAAAGATAAAAGTACTCTTAAAAAAACCTGCTTTCCTTTACGTCATGTTATGAAATAGGGTTGCACAGATACCAAGTACAGTACTCGGTACAAGTACAGATACATTTGAGCTCCAAGACTACACTAGAGACAAATTCAAAAATTAGGAGGCAGCTGTCATTAGTAAGGAGCACACGGAGCTCCTGGGATTTGTACATCTCTGTTTTAATGTACGATTTTGTTTTTATAAACATATATAAAGTGATGCACAGATACCAGTTTTGCGAGTACGAGTACTGGTACTTGCAGAGTACTTACAAGTACGAGTTCTGATACATTTGTGTCTGGTGTCATGTGACAGTTTTTCTAAAACAATACAGACTAATGATTTCAGGACAGTGGTGGAGCGCCAGAGCCAGGTCCCAGCTGCAACCGCTGCAACCCCGGTAGTTCTCATGAAAATGCCAAGTATCGGCACTGGTACTCGAAAAGTATCTGTGCATCCCTATTATGAAACATTTATTATTACCCAAGTTTTTGGTAAAATATAAAAGACGGGATCACGTCGGGTAAATAGACACCAAACATGTCAAGCCTTAAAATTGCGTGCACCTGCGGAATCACAAAAAAATTGGCCATAGGCGAAGCTTTCAAAGTTTTCAAAAACAAAAAAACGTGCGGTTCCCAGTACTCTCTTGCATATGCGCATTGGATTATGGAATAAACCTGATTAAGTGTATAAAATAACTAAAACACTCAATTATTGTTTATCGTGTTTATTGTAGGAAAGTCAAATTTCTATAACTTAAAAATGCAGAAGACGTCTGTAGGAACCAATTCTAGGGCTTGAGGCTCCCCAGTCGCTGTATCTCTTGTATTCTCCGGGTCTCAGGTAATACTGACGTCCCCTGTAGTTGGGCTCCTCATAGAACATCCAGAAGCCTTCATGGACATGGGCAGAGTGGATGTCATTGTAGCGGAATCTCTCATAGACATTAGGACAATCCTCAGTGAAGTCCATCATCTGACCTCTGAAGTCTTCTCTCTCATAGAACTTGCCTTGCGCTAGCGCCGGGCCTGACCGTAATATACAGGGGTACAGGTACTCCTAGAATGAGATCCTAATAGGTTGGACTTGATGGACTAATGTCTTTATTCAACCTCAAATACTATGTAAGACCCAAAAAAAAAGAGTATTAACAAATGGCAACTGATCACATACTGTATGTGACACTAAGTGACCATTTTAAACAGTGTGTTTGATTTAGAGGAGAACATTTTGAGCGTTATCACATCTTTATTGCTTACCCAACTGTCAGGGTGCATCAGTCAGCACCCATAGTACAGCTTCTGCCCGGATCGCTGCACGAGCCCATGCGCATGCATTTATTTGGAGCTACAGTGCTAATAATGTGCATGCGGGGAAACTGATGCACGTGCAACACCATGCATGCGCAATAGTGTGCACACGCCTATTCTTGGCGCCAGACAGGCTATTTAAAGATGCATCTTCCTGCATCTGCCCCTTGCTGAGAGATCTTAAGCTGTAGGTTGCATTTTTGATCCTGTTCCTGATACTTGTATTGACCCAGCTTGATTCCTGACTCTGCCTGCTTGCTGCCTTCCTTGTGACCTCGGCTTGTCTTCTGACCACCCTTCTGTCTTCTGATCTGGTACCATTCTGCTCACCGGTGTATGACCCGGCCTGCTCCTGACATTGCTTTTGCCTCCTGCTTCTGTACCACGCTAAAAAACATCAGGGCATTTTGACAAGTACAAGTACTTGTCAAAATGCCCTGTTTTTACAGGGGGTCAGGGAGGGGGGGTGCAAAAATGCACCTTGCCTGTGTAGGCAAGAATCCTAGCACCGGCCCTGGAAGGACAGAAGGTATTACTGGAGGTACTGGTGTTTATTGCTGTGACTTTCCTTATTGTGGAGTTTTTTCCTTCACTTCGTGTCCTAATGATCACACAAAAAGCAGAAGGAACATTCTGGTGTAGGAGCATGAGAAATAATATGAAGATCCCCTACTGCCTTTGGTCTTAGCATGAAGGCTAGGGTCATATTATGTGCTTCTCCTCACATTCTTGTGAAGAATGAACAGGAGATGGTAATCAGACCATTGTGATATTAGCAATATAATGTCAACAGTGCTCCAGTTGATTCTCTTTAACCAATGGAGAAATCTAAGAGTAAGATATAGGGTCTTCAATCAAGTTTTGAGAATGCATTTTTCTGTCTGGTCCATTTCTCCTTGCCATCTTACCCTCTGCTGCTACTACAGGCAATTGCCAGCTGTCAAAATGACAGCCGGTAGGTGCCTTTGAATTACACAGCAGGAGCATCTGTGAAAATGCAACCGCTTTTGTGTAAAATGACATTTGCAGATAGTCTACAAGTGTCATTGACTGAATACAATACATCAATGTATTGTTTTATTGTATTTACTATTTCATTATTATGTACATGAGACATTTGATCTGCCTATGACATCACTCAAAAGAAACTTTACAAGTTATTTGTTTTATAAAATGTACTTCTGTTGAATCCCCTTTTAACCTTTAGCTAACCCTTATCAGCCCTAATTAAGGGAGAACTATGAGGTGAGTGCTTTTCACTCAGCCTCATAATCTGAGCCGACCTGTGACAATGAGACTGTCACACGTCGGCTCAGTAGATCGGGAAGTGAGCGAACACATACCGGCGCTTGCTCACTTCTCGATCCTGTCACTGCAGAGAGCCGTGACAGGGGGAGGGGCTGGATTCCCCCATCCCCGCTCCGATCCGCCAGCGCTGACTGGAGGAACGGACGGAGGAGGGGGCGGGTACAGCTGGCTCTGCCTCTAGATAGGCAGAGCCAGCTGTCACTCACGCAGCTGGGCGGATCCCGGCATAATTGTCGGGATCCGTTTCAGCTGCGGCGTCTCAGAATATAGTGAGCTGTAGCTCACGGTATACTGAGCTTTGGGTAACGGGAGGACGCTAGTTTGTGTCCTCCCGTTACCCTTCGGAGAACTATGGGGAAAAGCCCTGACCTCATAGTTCTCCTTTAACTCCTTTCTTCCCTTGCCTCGCCAGCTATTATTTTTCTGTTTTTTTTCCATTCTTTTATATTATAGAATATGTATTTTTTTTCATGTCATTTATTTTTGTTTGTTACTTTTTTCAGTGTTACACAACAACAAAATTTGCAAAATGCTTTGCTGTGCTTTAAACCAGAAACATCGTATTAGAGTCATATGAAACGACACAATCAAATAAAATGTATACTTTTCTATTTACAGTAAAACTACACAGCCAGCTACAGTATATAAGCATCATTCAGTACACTTCAACAACTCAAATAGTTATCTAATGTAGAGTGTGAACAGGGAAGGAGTGCAAACCAATGGCCTGGGGGAAAATACAAGTACCCCTTTCATGATAGGTACTATTACATCTTACTGCATCAGCTTTGCCGCTCCCGGCATTTGGTCTTATGACCTCTTAGAGCCACAAAGGAAGTTGGTGCTGGGAAACGTCCTTCTGTCATGTGCTGTGCTTGCAGGTCTGAATAGGTAGTAGAGATCTATATAATGCCGGCATGTCCCACTGACTGTAGGTCCCACTCTGATAAATGTTTGAATGGAGAAGTATTTCCATTCAGGGCCACCACATCCAACATGTCTCATTGGTACTGGCCTTGGGTGAAAATGCCTCCGTTGCCCCAATCCCAGCCCTCACTCTCGTGTGTGTGTTTGGTTGGTTGTAGTTTAAGCTGCCATTAAAAATGCCAGTCTATGTTTTATATTACCTGGGGGCTCAGACGGCAAGACTTAATGGAGTCATTGTAGCCCATCCATTGCTGGAAGTCGGGATACTCTCCTCTATGGAGGAAGTGCTGGTGTCCTCTGTAGTTGGGTTGCTCATACAGGATCCAGTTTCCACTTTCCACACGGATGGAGTTGCAGCGTCTGAAGTATGAGGTCAGGTCGGAACATTCAGAGCTACACTCGTAGGACCGACCCTGGTAGTTCCTGTCCTCGTAGAAGATGATCTGAGGGATAGAGGGGTAGAAATCTAATTTTACATGCCACAAACGGAATTCTACTTCTTGATCTTATTACAAAATACAAATGCGTAAACGAAACCTGAGATTGTAGTCCATCCCGGGAGCGAGCTTGGAGCGGTGACTACTTTACAACACACACAGGGACCATGGGGAACAGACGTAGCCCCCCTCCAGAAGGAAGGACAGTGTCAGCACCAATTCAGAGATGATTTGGAGATCTACAGCCGCCAGTCAGCGCTGGAGGATCGGAGCGGGGAGGGGGAGAATCCCTGCAGGGAGCCGTGAGTGACAGTCACTACTCTCTGCACAGGATCGAGAAGTGAGCGAGCAACGTTATGTGTTCGCTCACTTCCCGATCTATTGAGCCGACCTGTGACAGTTTCATTGTCACACGTCGGCTCGAATTATGAGGATGAGTGAAAATCACTCACCTCGTAGTTCTCCTTTAAGGTACTTAAATGCATGTGAAAGATTTAGCTCGTGAGCTTTGTGTCACTTTAAAGACCAATGTCGGACAAAATTTATTTTTTAATATGGTGGGGAAGAGTTATGACCTCTATTGGGTTTGGTGCCTGTATCCCCATTGGTTAATTTTCCCATTACCAAAGCTTCTGCTTCAAATACACCTACAGAGAAATCAACAGGATATCACAGGCTTCACATGAAGTATAAAAAGTATCTTTGCAGTGTCCACGGGAGAGCGCATAGGGGTATCCGTTTTAAAGCATATTGAAATCCAAAGCAAAAATGTAATATATTGCAGCTTATCAGTCCATAGATGTGGTGGCTGCATTTTTTAAATATTTGTTTTCCTTTATTTTCACCTGGTGATCCATACAGTATCACACTTCCTGTCCTAAGGTGGCTTTACTCTATGGAGGAGCAATGGAGTCACCCTTGGACAGCAGCATTGTCACCCTGTGGAGAGGGTGGTATTCAATTAAATGCGCACTCCATCTAACACCTATTAAAGGAGAACTATGGGGTCAGTGCTTTTCCCCATAGTTCTCCTAAGGGTCACGGGAAGACATAAACTAGCGTCCTCCCGCCACCCAAAGCTCAGTATACCGCGAGCTACAGCTCACTATATACTGAGATGCCGCAGCTGGGACGGATCCCGACATTACTGTCGAGATCCACCCAGGTGTGTGATTGACAGCTGGCTCTGCCTATCTAGAGACAGAGAAAGCTGTGCCCACCCCCTCCCCAGCACTGGAGGATCGGAGCGGGGGGGAACCCCTGCAGGGAGCCGTGAGTGACAGTCACGGCTCTCTGCAGGTACAGGATCAGGAAGTGAGCGAACGCCGCTATATGTTCGCTCACTTCCCGATCTATTTAGCCGACCTGTGACAGTCTCATTGTCACACGTCGGCTCGAACTATGAGTGAGGTTGAGTGAAAATCACCCGCCTCATAGTTCTCCTTTAATAAGGTACAGCAACCTTTTTTGTTGTTTTTTGTATTCCCTTTGGCATAAAGGTTTTCCATGAATGAATAAAAGCCGACCATTGCAAGCTCCCCTGTTAAATGATTGATCCCAACCCTCTATTTGCCACTTTTGCTGGCCAGCTTGGCCTGGTAAAGGGTATCTATGGTCTATGTCTTTTTATATTGAATTGCCACAAGTTCTATCCCACTCCTAATAACCAGATCCATATAGAACATTGTAAACTTCCTCATTGAAGATGCCCATAGGCTGTACTTCCTCAACGTACTGGCACCATTTCACTCAGTGAATACACACATCTTGGTGTCTTCACTCTCACAGAGCCTGTCTGCTGAACTACAACTCAACGTCTGAACAATGTAACATCATCACTCCTTGCTGGAAGCAATGCATGATAAGATATGTAGTCCTGAGAAGTCAAGATTGCATCAAGAAAGAGAGATACAGTTTAAATAGAACGCTGAGTGTTTCTTATGCACTTACCTTTGCCATTTTGATTGATTTGCCAATGTGCTCCACACTGTTTGCACCACTGACTGCCGGGATTAAGCTGGTCCTTATATACATCCTTTACTGCTTACACACTCACATGCTGACCCCATGCATTGTGTGGAGGATGAATGGCTTTTTCCCCATTACTATGTTGAACTTTGCTTGGTTTCTTTTCATGACTATTTTTTAAATTTTTCTGGGTGAATCGGCATTCAGATTTAGCACACCTGAACAGAGACAAGCTGAATGGCCTGCATGTGTATATGTATGATTATTGTATGTGGTACTATATATTGCACCTACATGTATTGCAGAACTTGAGATGTAGAAGACATTAATATCAGATTTATACAAAACATTTTTCTGTTTCATCTTTGTTTTTTCTACTAGCTATACCTCCTGTGTTTTATTATACAATATACATTATATTGCCAAAAGTATTGGGACACCGGCCTTTACACGCACATGAACTTTAATGGCATCCCAGTCTTAGACGGTAGGGTTCAGTATTGGGTTGGCTCCGCCCTCTGCAGCTATAAAAGCTTCAACTCTTCTGGGAAGGCGTCCACAAGGTTTAGGAGTGTGTCTATGGGAATGTTGGACCATTTGTGAGGTCAGGTACTGATGTTGGAGGAGAAGGCTGGGCTCACAGTCTCCATTCTAATTCATTCCAAAGGTGTTCTATGGGGTTGAGGTCAGGACTCTGTGCGGCCAGTCACGTTCCTCCACCCCAAACTCCCCCATCCATGTCTTTATGGACCTTTCTTTGTGTACTGGTGTGCAGTCATGTTGGAACAGGAAGGGCCATCCCCCAACTGTTCCCACAAAGTTGGGAGTATGAAATTGTACAAAATGTCTTGGTGTGCTGATGCCTTAAGAGTTCCCTTCACTGGAACTAAGGGGCCAAGCCCAACCCCTGCAAAACTACCCCCCCTCATAATCCCCCTCCACCAAACTTTACACTTGGCACAATGCAGTCAGACAAGTACCGTTCTCCTGGCAACCGCCAAACCCAGACACGTCCATCGGATTGCCAGACAGAGAAGCGTGATTGGTCACTCCAGAGAACACGTCCCCACTTCTCTAGAGTCCAGTGGTGGCGTGCTTTACACCACGGCATCCCACGCTTTGCATTGCACTGACCCCGCTCTGTCATGTGACGTGGCCCACCACTTCGTGGCTGAGTTGCTGTGGTTCCCAGTTGCTTCCACTTTGTTATAATACCAGTAACAGGCGACCGCGGAATATTTAGTAGCATGGAAAGTTCAGGAAACACCTGTATCCAATGATTTGGAGGGGTGTCCCAATACTTTTGGCAATATAGTTTATATACTGTATATCGATATGGATTTTTATCAAACCTAAAAAGGAAACAATGATTGTTTTTTTTTTTATTTTGACACTAGATACATAATGGAACCTGTTAGAGATCAAAAGGACTCCAACGTAATTAAATCAGTGTATGAGAACACAAGGCAGATTTAGGGTTGCCACCTTTGCTTCAAGCAAAACCCGAACACTGTAGCACCACACAGCAATTTTTCTTTGGAGAATGTACAGGAAAGAGCAAGGAGAGGAAATCCAGGAGAGAGAGAGGGTGGAGAGACAGCCAGGAGAGAGAAAAAGGAGACAGCCAAGAGGGAGAAAGAGGAGACAGCCAAGAGAGAGAAAGAGGAGACAGCCAAGAGAGAGAAAGATGAGACAGCCATGAGAGAGAAAGAGGAGCCAACCAAGAGAGAGAAAGAGGAGACAGCCAAGAGAGAGAAAGAGGAGACAGCCACAAGAGAGAGAAAGGAGAGACAGCCAGGAGAGAGAAAGAGGAGACAGCCAAGAGAGAGAAAGAGGAGACAGCCAAGAGAGAGAGAAAGAGGAGACAGCCAAGAGAGAGAAAGAGGAGACAGCCAAGAGAGAGAAAGAGGAGACAACCAAGAGAGAGAAAGAGGAGACAGCCAAGAGAGAGAAAGAGGAGACAGCCAGAAGAGAGAGCAAGGAGAGACAGCCAGGAGAGAAAGCGAGGAGAGATAGCCAAGAGTGAGAGTGAGGAGAGGCAGCCAGGAGAGAGAGTATTATAATTCAGGGTAATAAAGGTTGTTACAAATAGAAGTATGAGAGTCTTGGTATTGCATGGATTGTTTGAAATGATGATCACATTTTACCTAAGGATGAGAGTAAGGGAATATGTTCTACAAGTGAACGTACCAGCTTCCAGCTGTGCGATAACAGGGATAGTTGTATGCTCATTAGTTACAACATTTCTGATAGGGTCATTAATGTCCTCTAATCCCCCAAGAATGGTATTTAGCAGCATTTAGAGACCGCTAGGCCCCTTGCATCTTTAGGTAATTGAAGGGTGGACAATGTGATCCTGGCCTGACGTCTCTTCCAGATAAGTCCCCTCTTCCTTGTGAATTGATAGGTTTGCACCACTGCTGAGAAATAGCCACACAGGTGAGTCATGAAGTATGTTAAGGAGCTGAGGTGGCCATTAATGCATCCCACAACACATAGAGGTAATTTGCATCAGTTCTTACATTGCGTTTTGAATCTATGAAGTAGGGGCAAGGTGATAGGATTAAATAATCCTAAAGGGGTAAGGGGGGGTGGGGGTACCAAAGTAAGTAAATGAGAACACAGCCCTAATCTGTGAAGCACAATCTGGAATAGGATGCAGTAGGGGTTGCAATCGGAGTAATAGAGATTTGTCCCAATTATTGCTGAAGCATGACGGTGTCAGGTACCTGCCCGGGGAAGATGCCGAGTCCCTC
>NW_017307032.1:0-32966 GCF_000935625.1 Nanorana parkeri
GTTTGTGGCGTGTTTGTGAGGTTAGTAAATCAACCCCCTAGTCTCCAGTGGACACAATAGTGATGCAGGGGACATCAGGAGTTACCACAGAAGACAGAGGGAGACACACTATTCTGCACACCAGTGCAGTATGGAACCCGATTGGTTCTGGCAGCTCTGCTACAATGAGGGCCGGATTTACTTCCTCTGCTGCCCCAAGGCCAGGTTCCTCAATGCGCTCCCTTCCCCGCCAAACCCCCTCACCCATCAGTGAGAGGGGCTTTTATTGGACAGTGCCACCCCTCTACTCTTTGCTTTACTGCTGCATGGAAACATCAGCATCTTTTACATGCAGTGTTAAAGCCTTGAATCACCGTGGAGCTGCAGGTAATACCCATGGATTTATTTAACAGGCAGCCACTTGTTTACTGACAACTTCTAAGGTCTATTAAATAGATCCCATTAAATCTCTATCACCGCTGCAGTTATTAAAGGCTTTAGCGCTGCATGTAAAAGATGCTGATGTTTCCATGCAGCGTTAAAGCAAGGAGTAGAGCAGTGCTCTCAAACTCAATTCACTCGGGGGCCGCTGGCCAAATTTCATACAAAATAAAATGTAACTATATTTGGTACTAGTGCTAATGTCTAAGTATGTTTACAATGTCAATATACACTGAGTGGCCAGATTATTATGACCACCCCATCAGTACTTCGTTGGGCCACGAGATGACTCCACGAGATGACTTCGTTGGGCCGCCTCGTGACTCCACGAGATGTTGAAATGTGATGTGAGGAATCTGACACTGCACAGTTGGCCTTCTGTTGTCTTGTACCTGTCTTGTCACTCTCCGTTCTGCCCTAACATTGACTAGTCGCTGACGGCCACAATTCGCACGTTCAGACCCAGATTTTCGGCTGACAGTCCAGTCTTTAAACACTTTAACAACAGCTACTCTTGAACATTTAACGAATTCTGCTGTTTTGCTGATACTCGCTCCATGGCTCCGAGCGCCAACAATCATCCCACGTTCAAAGGCTGTTAAATTGCGTTGTTTACCCATATCTTCAGAAAAAAATCACTTCTACTGTCGTGGTAAACAACCTGCTTCCCTATTTATAATGGTCTGGCCCTCTAGCAACTTCAGCGTAAAATTATAGCTAATTAGCCTACAAACGTCAGGTGGTCATAATAATCTGGCCACTCAGTGTATGTGTTTGTGATGGTTTCTTTGTATGCAACGTCGGTAGAGATGCACCGATACCACTTTTTTGGGTCTGAGTACGAGTACCGATACTTTTTTTTTTTTAGTACTCGCCGATACCAATTACCGATACTTTTTCTTAAAGGGGCAGATATAACTTTTTAGTCGGTATATTTTTTTGTGATGATTTGTGTGCATTGTCAGGATTTCTGTGAGTAATGTGGGTATGTGTGTTAATGTTTCTGTGTGTGTCATATCAGTATGTATACATGTTTATGTGTGTGCAGTGTCAGTATATGTGTGTCTCTGTGTTTTTTTCCCCACAGCTTTTAATTGTAACCATAGGGGACCAACAGATTCACACATTTATTTACACACAGAAATGCAACGGCTCAGCCGAGCCGATGCATATGCGTTCGGCTCGACTGAGCCGCTCGGCCATGTTCGGGAGCTGTACGGGCTATTGTGAATAGCCCGTACAGCACCCCTTCGGTTCTACTGAACCGAAGGGGTCCTGGGGCCGAAGCTAGCTGAAAGAATCGGCCGAAGCTACTGCCAGATCCTTCGGCAGCTTCGTGCGTGAATAGACCCCTAATAAACACACATTCACACACCCACAACCAGAAAACCAGAAATACATACACAATAAGGCCCCATTCACACTTGTATGTTTAGGTGTGATTAGGTATTTTTGCATCATTTTTGCGTTTTCTTGCAGCAGGAATCCCTAATCTGGCGCTTACAAGTGGCAGCGGTCACCCTGGATACATTGATCGTGCATCCAGGGAGAGTGATTAATTCCCACAAGTCAGGCACAGCGTAACTGACGTGACAGCCGCCCGTGGGCCGGTACTTTGAGACCCCTGGAGTAGAGGCTACGCAGCCCCTCTACTCCCTGCCTCCCCGAGGCCATGGCCTCGGTAAACTTAAGGGGAATCCGACCATGGCTACAGCGTGAAGTTTTAGTGAAAGTGCCATTGGAAAAGCTGTTTTCCTTATGGGTTAGTTTGTTCTTATTGGGATTTTGATATAAAAATATCTATGTTTATCACAGAAAAGCAAAGTATTCAACTGCGTTCAGTGCCAATTACAGTGATATTAATGTCAAAATGTTTTGAAGCTATTTCAAATGCTGATGAAATCACTTAAAATGGATGCTGCACCATAATGTTTAAAGGTTTTAGCTTCCTGCAGAATCAGCTGGTCCCCTGGGCACTGGTCTTGACATCCTATTTTCAGATGGCTCCTTTCCCTTGCAGAGCCCTATGGAGCCACCCTTGTGTGTGCTAGTAAGCTGTGTGTGTCTCCACAAATTCACAGACTCAGCAACGTATGCCACTACCCTGCTCTCTGCTCCCCACTGCTCCCTCTTCCTTCTCCAAACTATTAAATGGACAGACTGAGCTCTCACCTGAGATCTTTTACTACAGAAAAAGTTTAGGGAAGCAGAGCTGAGAGAGTTGAAGCCAGCTGTTCTTAAACATAATGACTGTAAGTACCAGGGCAAAAATGTAAAGAAATAGAGTTTAAAAGATTAGGTCAGTTAGGAAACTATACTTTAATTCTGATTGTGAATTCTTTAGGCGATCAACCCCTTTGCTAGTTTTTTTTTCTTCAAATTACTGAATTATTGTGGGCATATTTGTCTTTAATTTTATTTTGTGGTTGATGTAAGGTCAGCAGTCAGTTTTAGTTCCTGTCCTTTTGATATTAACCATTTGTTGTGTGCCGCTGCAAGGTTTCCCTTTACCAAAACAGGCTTTTGTTTCAAGGAGGTGGTATGTTGAGTTTTTTTAAATTAATTCTTAGGGGTGAATTGTTTTTATTTCATGTTGATAGGGCCATTATTTTAGATTAAACTGCTTTTTTTGTTCCAAGTATTCCCTTGTGGGCTTTTGTTTCAGGGGGTATTATTTTTGGGGATTTTATTTATTGTGGGGATATATTGGTTAATTGTATGTTAAGAGGTCAATTTAAGGCCTATTCTCCTTGATTAAAACTGTCATGCTGCTGGTAAATTTTACACTGCTGTATCCTCTGCAGTATCCTAAATCTTGTAGTAAAGCCCCAGCCTATGTTCTTCATCTCTAGTAAATTGGGTTTACCCTTGCTATTTAAAATTGTTCTGCTGCTGGCCAGGTTTACACTGCTGTGCCATCTGCAGTCTCTTAATTCTTGGGATTTTTCCATAGTAAAAGGCCTGGGTTGTGTAACTAAAGTGCAATCTCCTGTATAATATAGCTAATTTAATATAGCTAAAAATAGCTTAACATATCAAGTTTCTTTTATAAGTCGTGTTACTTAGATCACCCCAGGCTCTATTAAAAGATATATAAAAAGCAAAATTATAAAGTTCATTGTGGAGGTAAAATGCTTCTTGTATTAATAATGTTCCTTTAGGGAACACAGGTATGTCAAAGATTAATTCTTATCTGTTGTTGATTTCTGTGTAAAATAATCAATTATATTTATTCTATAAAGTAATATAAATTATAATCCATGTTCAATCCATTCATATAAAGGAACGAATAAATAGATCAAAAGAATGTGATATTTAAATAAGGTACAAGTGTGATCATGTGCCTGAATGGGTTAAGGGGTTGGGTTAAAATGTCTGGGAGCTAATATACTGTTGATGTGGTGTATATTGTATATCTGTATATTGCAGGGCTGCACTATTGATCACTTTCTCTGTTCAGCCATTCACTTGCTAACAGATTATGAGCTTAAGTATAACAACGGAAATCTCTGTGGAATCACTGCACCCAGCACAGCACTTATGGAGGAGGAACACAACTGACTAACATTCAGAGGTATATCTACAAAAATTGTGCCCCTGGCATCCTGCCCAGCTCCTGGCAACCAGTGACATCACTGGTTGCCAGGAACTGGGCAGGACGCCGGCCAGAGCATCACAGGTTGCTAAGAGCGGGAAAATGTGTAAGGGCAATATACGTCACTGATTGCCAGGATCTGGGTGGGACGCGGGCCAGAGCGCTGAGCCTTTATACACATCTCCACACCCTTTCTGGTTGCTAAGCACCCTTTCTGGTTGCTAAGCAACGGAATGCTCTGGCTCTGAATCCTTCCCAGCTCCTGACAACCAGTGGCATCACCAGGTGTCCCTGGTTGATAAGTACTGAGCGGAAAGATGTGTATGAGAGAGGGGTGGGGAGAGAAAAAAACGTCAGCTGTCAGAGAAAGTTTGTGAATCCACAGAACAGTGCCTTTAAGTGGTGCCCAGTGCATGTGCCATATGTGCCATACCCTGGATACGCCACTGCTGACTTTATTAGCTTAGGAGGGTACTTTGCCGGTTGGAGTGGTGAACCCCATTTCTGGCACATACAGTCTCCTACAGGGATTCAGTGACAGCTATGAGACACCATGACTAGTACCTATATCTGTTTGAATGAAGTACTGATACAATGAAGTGGTATTTCTTTGCATGAAAAGTTACAAATGTACAGAGTGATTTTAGGCTGGGTTCACACCTAGGCGACAGTGTTTTTGCGTGTTTCTACACGCGTTTTTGATGCATGTTGTTGTGCATTTTTACGTGCTGTCTATGCGCATAAATCAAGTCCCGTGTGTTATTGTGAGCAGCTTGTAGCTCATTGCTGTTAATAGTTAAACGCACGCGAAAACACAGCAGACACGCATTTTCAAGAGTTTCCTATTAGGTCTATGAGGCCAAAACGAGCTGTAATATGTTTCTCAAAATATTTAGAAATGTGGATCCTGGCTACCTAAGAAGTGTAGTCATTGGAACTGTAGTTAGCAGAAGTGTTAGTTGGAGTTAACACTTCAACAGAAACCTTCACAACTGAACAGGATTTACTACATGTACCTGAGTAAGAAATTAAGTCCTACCAACTAACAGGCTGGTGGTTTAGTGGTGATTACCTGTACTCTAAAACAGGCTGCATTACCCTCCTGCCCCAACACAATAAAGTAACCACCCTGTGGATGTCTATACTGACTGCTTCTACACACTGCTCACACATGCAAGCTCCCCTACCCTCACACAATCCATGCTTAGTGCCTAACACGCTAGTCACCAGGTCAGAGACCTCTCACATCAGGTAGGACGTGCACAGAAGGGCATGCCCTGTGAGAGGCACAGAGTGCAAGAATCAACTTTCAGGGAAATTCAATCTTTTGCAGACATTTTTGCCTGGGCACTGACAGTGATCAAAGCAGTATACAGTAGATGTGATTATAGGGATCTGAGGGTGCTTACTTACTTACAGTGGGGGGTAGAATTTTGTTTACAGGAATACAGGTACTGTATTTACAGGGAATATGTAGTCCAAGAGCCAGCTTATCTAGAAGGAACTGACAATTTTTTAAGCAGTCCAATCATGTAATTCCAAGAATTGTCCAGCGGGATTGTCTATAGGTCTGGATCTGTCATCTAATGTCTACGGGCACCTTTGGAGGACAACACATTGATAACAAGGAGTTAATTGAAAGGCTTAGGATCAAATATACCAGACCTAGAATGCAGGATGCATAAGATGACAGCAAGATGATACAATCTTATGTATAGGCTTTCTAAAAGCCTTCTGTTCAATCTGGTAGTAGGAAAATTATATAAAATAACAATCACAATTTTACCGTGTTTTTAGGGTTGCATAAGAAGTTTATTGATTGTTTGTTGCCTGACATTGCTATAAAATTTCATATAATGAATCATTTGGTAATTAGCCACTTGAGTATTAGCCACTATATATACCCTTTTATTGGCAGGCTCTTTTTCAGTTTTCAGTACTGGCATAGTTTGACTGACAATTGCTTGGTCAAGTAACACTACCCAAATTAATTTATCATTTTTTAAGACAGATAGAGCTTTCATTTGCTAGTATTTAATAACCACTGGGTTTTATACTTTTTACTATAAAAAAAGAAAAAAATACCAAAATTTGGGGTTTACTTTCTTTTACTTTTATTCTGGTTTACCTATTACCTAAAAACATTTATTACCTATTACAATACCTCAAAATTATTGATGATCAATGGCACTTTAAACCCACCTCCACCTTTAAAAAAAATCCCATAACCATTGCTGGTCAGTAGCACTTTAAACCTCCCTCACCTTTAAAAACACATGATCCTATCATCGTTGCTGGCCAGTAGAACTTTAAGACCCACTTTCTTCACTTCATCTCCCGCGATCCTCCTTCTTGCCTAGTTTAGAAACATTTAGCCCATTCACAAAAGAGGAAAAAGGTTATCCTCCTCTGTGAATAAGCTGAATGTTTGTAAACACTACACATTTTTACAATTGTGATGGCTGTGATTGGTTCACAGTGATCCCAAGGTACAGATTCAGTCTGATTGGCTTGGTACATCGTGACTGTGGTCTGAGCTGTCCAATGATAGCTCAGATCACAGCCATTCACTGGTACACTGGCAGCCCAAGTGTGTTTTTTGAAGTTCAGTGGCACTCCAGAAATACACATCCACCTCTGTCCACCATTTTTTTTAACAATATGGCTGTACAGAGGTGGTTAATCAACAAAAACCTTCATGTACCCTAGCACACTAGCAAAAAACTCATAACTTTTAAAATATCCAGAGATGAAATCATCCTTGACCTTTGACCAGTTTGACTCCACATTTATCAGTAGATAGAAAATAATACAGCTTCAAGCCCCCTCTCATTCAAGCTCACCATCGTGGGTGACGACATGGTCTTGTTTTCACTCACAATCTCTAATCTAAGAGGAGCAAACGCTACACATAATTTTTCAGCACTAAATGTCCACTTTATTGTTGTAAATGGTCAAAATGTATTCCAGTCTGGGGATAAGACAGTGAGTGTGAGGATTCCAATGCTGAATATTGGTGTGCAGCATTTGCTCTTCTTGATCTTTATACTTGCATGTTATGTAACAGGAACTAGAATTCAGAATTTTTCATATATTTAGTACACAAGGAAAATAAATATAAGAAGTAAAGTTTCTGATATTAAAATAGAGTCATCTTAATAAGTCCAGACAACTCATAACATATTTTGATAGAAAAAAAGTAGCACACCCACACACCTGCTAGAGCGTAAGCCAGCTCTCATTTCAGCTTCTTTGTTTAATGGGTTGGAATAGAACCAGTCTGACATTAAAACCTGAGGATGAAAGCTTTGCTTCTGCCTCCCAGACATCCCGCGGCTTCTGGCCAGTAAATGGGACTTGTTTCAAGGGAGCATAAACATTAAAAGTATGTGTTACTTAGACTTTATTCAGTACGAGACCTAGAATATGTTCCACAGAGGAAGTTATATTTGTATCTAGGAATATTCTTTGCTACATGCCTTGCATTGTGAAATGAAGAAGAATCACCCAAGTCCTCTACTGGAATAGGAAAAATTAGAATGAAAAAATACTATTGACTGCTTGTCTGAATATGCCAAGGGACTGTCTTTAGTTCATGTGTCACATCTCCACAACTTAATGTCTCACTATGTTTGTCTTTACAGACATATACATGCATATTCCATTATACATTACAACTGGTAATAGTGTCCCTTTGAAAGAATAGCCTTTGATGTAAAAACCAAACTGTTTTTTTTAGGTAAAGGAGCCCCTGGTCTCACTTTCAAGCTACACATAGCCTTTAAATAACAGTTAAATGTCTTGTTTAACATTAAGCAAAAAACCTGTTATCGTGGATTTGTACATCCCTGGATACATTCAAGTTGGTGAAAATAAATATACCAGGATGGTTTATGGTTAAAGGTAATACATTTAACATATCTTTCCATTTCCATATCTTTCAATTTGATGTAGCCCTCTTGTAATGTAGTAACATACGTCCACGTGGGTAAAACATATTTTGCACCTGTAAGGTAAATGAAGGCTGAGACTCTACTCATTTGGGAGTATGTTAGTAATCTTTATGAGCCCCTCTGGCAGTGTCTCCACTCAGTTGAGCCTTGTGAATTCAGCTGGGACAGAAAATTGAGAAACACACTCCTTGTCCCCAGGTAGTTTAATGTATCTCCTTTCAATTAGAACTAAAGGTGGTCCATGCCTTGAATCTATTTTCTTTAGCATTATTGTAGATAACAATAGTATAGCAAAGAAGAGAAGGCTGACTATCCAAAGAAGCATTAAAACCTTGGTTTCTCTCAGCTAACAGTCTCTGGAATGATGCTCAAATTTCTCATGCTGATTCACGCTTACAGCAAACTAAGGTAGGTTCCACAAAGCAGACGTTCATGTGTATTCTCTGTATCAGATATTTAACTGTAACAAGGGTTGCCATCTCTTCCACACAATATGGGCTTGTCCAAGATTTTGTCCTGTATAGTTGTCCACATGCTCCCTGCCTCCCCTTCTTCTTTCCCTCAATTATCTTTCCCCTCTTCTATGTGTTCTTCTAATGCTGAGCTATGTGATGCTCTTCTCACGTTACTCTTCCCCATTACTCCACCCTTTGTTCCTTATTTAGCCAGAACAAAGGTGGCGACCCTAACTGCAACACAAGACCAGTGAAGGCTCTAGTGTTGATAGTGTTGATCCAATGTCCAGAGCTCTCAGCCCATCACTTCTGGGGAGTATGGCATAGGCTTCAGTAGTAACAAAATCCTTAGCAGGTTCTCAGTGCTCAGTCCTGGGGACATGGTCAACACCCCAGACCTCCAATGACCCTTTCCCAAGGTTTCTCCAGATTTTAACCAGTTTTCTTGACCTAACCCACTGGGATCAGATGCCTCAGTGTTGGGGACACATGCTGTTCCTGCAGCAAGAACCTACAGATTCCTAAGGCAGGAATCCCAGGTGTTCCAATTCAGATGCGGCTGCTGTACACAATGAGGTTAATGAAAAGGGTGACAGCGGCCGCATATGTCAGCAGTTTGGGATAGATGATTGTTACTGGACACCGGATAGATGCGCCCAGGGACACCCTATCATCTACTGCAATAGGTACAGCTGCCACATCTGAACAGGGACACCTGGGATTCCTGCCGCCCCGTGTGAATGCAGCCTGAGCCATGCATTTAATATATACTAATCTGGACAATTTAACAGAGGCTGGCACATAACAAAAGGAAAAGCCTAGAGCACAATAATCTGGATTAATCATCACATAAACAGAGCATAAAGCATATATAAACCCAAAATAAATAAAAAATTATATATTACCAGCCCTTGGATAAGAGGGCTGTATTGATTTTCTTTTTCAGGCTTCTTTACCTTTGTTTTCATCTAATTATGCTGCAAATACCACACTTCCTGTCCTAGGAAGATAATACACATTAATTGTACTGTATGGAGGAGCAGTGTTGTCACCCTAGGACAGGAAGTTGTGTTAGGTCTATGGGGGCAGCCATGGTTGTCATACAGGCTGGACTTCAAACATGCCTGGATTTGTTCATCTCTGTTACATTGTAGATTGATAAGACTAATAATGTACACAACACAAATAAAGGTGTTTGTGCTTTCATTTCAGCTCAGATGAAGTGCTAGATTAACAAGTATTTTCTGTGTTTGCTAAAAAAAAGGTTCCTAGCCAGAAAAATTACAACTAATGCAGCCACCTCATTTATGGACTGGTAAGTTAATAAGGCTGATAAGACAGTTCACATATGTGTATTTTAATAATATATCATTAGTGGCTTACTAGTTCAGGTAAGATTGGAGTTCAACTTTAAATTATATCTCTACTGAGAGAAAGCTGCATGTCTGAAATATTTTCTCCTACTAATACTTTATTAACTGAGAAAGAATAAGTATGCAGGTCTGGAAATCAGAACTTTTAATATGCATCTGAGACACTCACCCCTGTATGAGCCGCTGTTTGTATTGGGCCCTCTTAGCCTGTCCAGGGTACACAGTTCCATAGCTGTCCCAAAGCACTTAGCATCCCATCGGTGGCGACTGATTAACTGACTTTCACGACGTTGATCTTATTCTTGCAGGGAATATATTCTGCAATTTCGGGATAGGGGGTTAGGGCACAGGACACCTCTGGGATCATAGCAGACTCCGTATAAAGGGACAAAAAGGGGGACACCTAGTCCCAGCCCTTACAGGCAAAGAACCTCCAAGCCAACCTGGCATCCTGTGAGTATTCACTCCTGGCTGTAGAGTAGGTGAGGTTACAGTTAAGTTTCTGGTAGAACATCATACCTCAGGCAAAGCTCAGCTATTCCAGCCAACGTTCCTCCCTGGTGTGACTTGTGCAAACACTACTCCAATCCCTCTGTTAAGATCATATTTGGCAGTGCAGTGTTAAGCTAGGCCAAGGATCTAGCCTAGTCTCTAGAGCACATGGTTGCCCTCCACATGCAGCAGGTCTGGAAGACATACACCCTAACCCAAGCAGGAGCCTGGAGAGGGTAGAAGTAGGCTTCCAACAGGTTCTCCCAAATTTTTACAACCCCTTGTACCACTGGCAATAAACCTCCCAGTGGTTGCCCAGGGAAACAAATATTCATAACTTAGCATCCCAACAGCAGATACAAGCAACTAATGAGTTTAGTGAAACCTAAGGGAAGTTGAATTATCAATCCAGCCAAGGCTGATTACAGCCCAGCAAAGCTATTTTTAAATAGACACTTCTGCATAGGACAGGGTTTGGTACACATACTTGTGTCCAGTCGGAGACAAAAACACTGAAACAGTAAAATCACCAAAACTAGGCAAGTATCATTTTTAGAAATTTTCAAGTGTAACCTCCAGATTACTCTCGGTGTAAATGAGTATCAACGTGCTGCATGTGTTAAATAGTTCTCTACAGACATTTACAACCTAATGCTTTGTAAAGGTGGAGTCAGCATTTTTTGTCAGTTGAGTATTAAGGCCATGAGTAGTGCCATGAGAAGTTTGCAGTTATCCAAGGCTTCGCACAGGAAGAACCTAAAACTTAAAACAAAGCAATAAGAACATGATTTCAAGACGTCTACTGTCATTCAGGCAATTAGCAAAATTAGTTTGAATTAAGTGTTACCACAATGTGTTGGATAAAGCCCATTTGAAACATGCAGAATTAGCTGTCAAAAATGAATCAACTACAAATTCAGTTTGCCTGAGTGCAAATTGCTTTTTGTAGTATATTAACCACACTGTATAACAGTTAAGCATTACGTTTCTGCCTGCGCCAATTTTTTTTACCATGCATCCTTAGCCCTTATCCAAAGTAGTCAAAAAGAATTAGCGGCACAGTATGTAATCCCCCTACAGCTTTGCTGAGGTTTCTCATCTGCAGTGATGTTCATTCTATGTGACTCAATATCATTCCTTTGGGATAACGGATGAGTGGGAATCCTCAGGGAAATCTTATCTGTGAGAGAGTTTCCGTGTAACAATTGTCTGCATATGTCCATGTATGTGGCTTGTTAAAGTGCTGTTTGATACAGTGGTCTGTGTGCATTTTACTAAAAGTTTGTGGACCTGCCCAGAACGCATAAAATAGATTCTGCTGTTTGAGGCTTCACTTTTTCTTTTCCAATGCTTAGAATAAAAAAAACAAAAACTTTAATAATAGAACTACATCATTTTTATTCATTCATTGTGTATCCATTTTCATTTAACAGGTACAAATATATATTTTGATTTTGTACATTTTTTTAAGTGTTGTCAGAATTAAGTAAAATAAAGAAAAGTAAAAGAAAAGTATGATTTGTAAAAATATTTTTGTTTTAGTCAAGTAAATATGAAATATTGTATATTAATATTATGTAATACATTATATTGCCAAACGTATTGGGACATCCCTCCAAATCATTGGATTCAGGTGTTCCAGTCACCTCCATGGCCACAGGTGTATAAAATCAAGCACCTAGGCATGCAGATGCTTCTACAAACATTTGTGAAAGAATGGGTCGCTCTCAGGAGCTCAGTGAATTCAAACGTGGTACCTGTGCAATAAGTCCATCCGTGAAATTTCCTTACTACTAAATATTCCACGGACACACGTTAGTGGTATTATAACAAAGTGGAAGCAACTGGGAACAACAGCAACTCAGCCACGGAGTGGTCGGCCAGGTAAAATGACAGAGCGGGGTCAGCGCATGCTGAAGCGCACAGTGCGCAGAAGTCACCGACTGTCTGCAGAGTCAATAGCTACAAACCTCCAAACTTCATTTGCCCTTCAGATTGGCACAACAACAGTGTGTAAAGAGCTTCATGGAATGGGTTTCCATGGCCGAGCAGCTGCATCCAACCCTGGCATCACCAAGTGCAATGCAAAGCATCAGATGCAGTGGTGTAAAGCACGTCGCCACTGGACTCTAGAGAAGCGGAGACGTGTTCTCTGGAGTGACGAATCACGATTCTCTGTCTGGCAAGCCGATGGACGTGTCTGGGTTTGGCAGTTGCCAGGAGAACGGTACTTGCCTGTCTGCATTGTGCCAAGTGTAAAGTTTGGTGGATAGGGAATTATGGTGTGGGGTTGTTTTTCAAGGGTTGGGCTTGGCCCCTTAGTTCCAGTGAAGGGAACTCCTAAGGCAGCAGGATACCAAGACATTTTGGACAATTTCATGCTCCCAACTTTGTGGGAACAGTTTGGGAATGGCCCCTTCCTGTTCCAACATGACTGCGCACCAGTGCACAAAGCAAGGTCCATAAAGACATGAATGAGCGGGTTTGGGGTGGAGGAACTTGACTGGCCTGCACAGAGTACTGACCTCAACCCGATAGAACACCTTTGGGATGAATTAGAGCGGAGACTGCGAGCCAGGCCTTCTTGTCCAACATTAGTACCTGACTTCACAATTTTTTTAATAAAAAATATGCCAGCTATGAACACCAAGGCATATGCAGTTGCTGTATATGAACACAAAAATTAACTTTTTGTGTTAGCTGCCCTCTTAATGTCTCCTTTTGAAATGGCCGCCTCTGTGCTCTACAAGTAGTCTGTGTAAAGGAACACTCTTTGAGCGCTCTCCCCCTATTCATTAGTATTCATTGTGGCAACCTCCCCTGGACAGTGTACTGTGACCTGAAAATGCAGAGCTGGTGTTTAGTGAACTTGTTACAATGACTCACAGGGAGGGGGTCACCAGCTTTACAGCCTGCTTTACAATCTGACCCCAGTGTCAGACTGAGTTTCCTGTAGAGAACTTTTTCAATCTGTAGGGCTCAGGCCTACTAAAGTCCATACATTTAAAAAAAAAAAAAGCCAGCAATGTGAGTCATAAAAATGTACACACCTATACATCATCACTACACCTCTACATTACCACAATAAATGCTAATCACTTCCAAAGGTGGAAATGGGCTTTAAAGCGGAAGTAAACTACTTTGCAATTTTTTTTTCCCCTAATGTGCAAGTTTGCACAGCATACTTGCATATTAGGACAGCCTTACATTACAAAGTGAGCTTTTCTCCAGCGCTATTGGATCGCTCTTCGATCTTCAGTGCCATCCTCCGTGCTGTCCTCCACTCCCATCATCTCTACCGCTGACATTTCCGGGTTCTCAGAAGTCCTCTTTGGCCTTTGGGTGGCCACTGATGATGTAACTTCTGTACATGCGCAAAGGAATGACATCTTTCCGGAACCCGGCCCATTCACAGCATCTTAGTGTGGACACTGCAAGTGCATGTGCTGTACACCAAAAAATATATAAAAAATTGCTTGGGGTGAGAGGGAGCATTTGTTTTTTTGGCACAAGAGACTTTTCAAGTATCTTATTTTGCAGGAAGGTTTTCTTAGAACTTGTTTTTTCAGTTGCTTTAAAAAATGCTAAAACTTCAAAAAACTGTAATAAAATAAAATTGATGAAAACATTTACAGTATACATGTAAGGAATTTGAAAAAATCTAAGGACTTTTAGGACTTGTTCACACCATGTCCGTGTTTTTGACGCATTCCATGTTTTTCTAGCTTACATTTTCACGTTTACATACGTTTTTGGTGCGTTCCAGACTAGAAAAAATAGTGCATGCAGCATTTTTTTCTCTGCACTGGAACAGATTGCACTGATGTGAACAGAGCCCAGAAGTACCATAGGAATAAATTGAAATGCATTTCAGGTGCAGACAAACAAATTCTGGTCCGGATGTGGTCCAGACATGGTGTGAACAAGCCCTTAAAGCATACTGTCATATGCACAATTACTGGATTGGCAATACTGTAGATAGATAATACTGTAGCTTTTGCTTTTATTTTTTTTATTAAAGGAGAACTATGAGGTGAGTGCGTTTCACTCACCTCATAGTTCTAGCCGACCTGTGACAATGAGACTGTCACAGGTCGGCTCAGTAGATCGGGAAGTGAGCGAACACATAGCGAGGTTCGCTCAGTTCTCCATCCTGTCACGGCTCTCTGCCGTGACAGGGGAGGGGCTGGATTCCCCCCTCCCCGCTCCGATCCTCCAGTGCTGACTGGCGGAGCGGACAGGGTAGGGGGTACAGCTGGCTCTGCCTCTAGATAGGCAGAGCCAGCTGTCACTCACGCAGCTGGGCGGATCCAGACATAATAGTCGGGATCCACTTCAGATGCGGCGTCTCAGTAAACCGCGAGCTGTAGCTCGCGGTCTACTGAGCTTAGGGTGACGGGAGGACACTAGTTTGTGTCCTCCCGTTACTCTAAGGAGAACTATGGGGAAAAGCCCTAACCCCATAGTTCTCCTTTAACTTTGTTGGTGTAGTGACTGATAGCACACGTGGAAGCAGGCTCATGGTCCCAATAGATTTAATTGCCACAAATGGAGTTGCTCTTCTTATTAGCCAATCAGTGTCTATGGAGGTTGTCTACAGAGGTATCTTTGTGAGATATGTATGATGTAACTGAAAGTGAATGGTAGCCATAGAGTCAATCAGACATTGGTAATTAAATGATAGATAGATAGATAGATAGATAGATAGATAGATAGATAGAGGTCTCTTCAGTGAATGATTTTTAATGGATTTGGTAAGTTTACATGAATTCATGGGATGAACCCCTCTGTGTCAGTCAGGTTACAGGCTCTTCTGCCTTCCTTCTCTGTCTATCTGATCCTGCAATGCATTCTCCATGCTCTAGTAATCACACATTACGCCTCTTATATCATCTTATAGAGAAGGATCATATTTTACAGACATAAAAGTGCTCATCCTGGCTCAGTGCAATGTAGATATTTTCTGCATGCCTCTTGGAAGCAGATGGCAAAAGAAATAAGAATGCAAATTAAATGGCTGTTGTCTGTCTGTCTGTCTCACTCCCATAGGAAGCAATCAGCAATGTGACTGTCTGACATACTTTACCTGCAAATAGTAGGTTTAGTAAGGATATTATACTTTTTGAAACATTGTAATCATTATAATATTGTTTTTTAAATATAATACTTGGTAGTAAGATGTAATATATCTATGCTGATTTATATGTACATTATACTATGTTTAGATTTTTATGGTGCCTAAGAAATAGTATACCTGCGATGAAAGACATAGCTTATAATTGTACATCTGTACACAGCTCTATAGGCTGATCAACTATTGTGCAGTGTGAGGACCTACCTTGTGATCCATTCATTCTATAAGTAGTCAGTCTGTCTGTCGCAATACATACCGTGTTTACCCGAAAATAAGACACTGTCTTTTTTGGCTCAAAAAAAACACACATGGTCTTATTTTTTGGGGTAGGTCTTCTTTTTTTTTTTAATGTACAACAATCCACACTTATTCATGTAGAAAAGTCTACATGTATTCATGTACAAAAATATGACTCCAGTGCTGACTGGCGGAGCGGACAGGGTAGGGGGTACAGCTGGCTCTGCCTCTAGATAGGCAGAGCCAGCTGTCACTCACGCAGCTGGGCGGATCCAGACATAATAGTCGGGATCCACTTCAGATGCGGCGTCTCAGTAAACCGCGAGCTGTAGCTCGCGGTCTACTGAGCTTAGGGTGACGGGAGGACACTAGTTTGTGTCCTCCCGTTACTCTAAGGAGAACTATGGGGAAAAGCCCTAACCCCATAGTTCTCCTTTAACTTTGTTGGTGTAGTGACTGATAGCACACGTGGAAGCAGGCTCATGGTCCCAATAGATTTAATTGCCACAAATGGAGTTGCTCTTCTTATTAGCCAATCAGTGTCTATGGAGGTTGTCTACAGAGGTATCTTTGTGAGATATGTATGATGTAACTGAAAGTGAATGGTAGCCATAGAGTCAATCAGACATTGGTAATTAAATGATAGATAGATAGATAGATAGATAGATAGATAGATAGATAGAGGTCTCTTCAGTGAATGATTTTTAATGGATTTGGTAAGTTTACATGAATTCATGGGATGAACCCCTCTGTGTCAGTCAGGTTACAGGCTCTTCTGCCTTCCTTCTCTGTCTATCTGATCCTGCAATGCATTCTCCATGCTCTAGTAATCACACATTACGCCTCTTATATCATCTTATAGAGAAGGATCATATTTTACAGACATAAAAGTGCTCATCCTGGCTCAGTGCAATGTAGATATTTTCTGCATGCCTCTTGGAAGCAGATGGCAAAAGAAATAAGAATGCAAATTAAATGGCTGTTGTCTGTCTGTCTGTCTCACTCCCATAGGAAGCAATCAGCAATGTGACTGTCTGACATACTTTACCTGCAAATAGTAGGTTTAGTAAGGATATTATACTTTTTGAAACATTGTAATCATTATAATATTGTTTTTTAAATATAATACTTGGTAGTAAGATGTAATATATCTATGCTGATTTATATGTACATTATACTATGTTTAGATTTTTATGGTGCCTAAGAAATAGTATACCTGCGATGAAAGACATAGCTTATAATTGTACATCTGTACACAGCTCTATAGGCTGATCAACTATTGTGCAGTGTGAGGACCTACCTTGTGATCCATTCATTCTATAAGTAGTCAGTCTGTCTGTCGCAATACATACCGTGTTTACCCGAAAATAAGACACTGTCTTTTTTGGCTCAAAAAAAACACACATGGTCTTATTTTTTGGGGTAGGTCTTCTTTTTTTTTTTAATGTACAACAATCCACACTTATTCATGTAGAAAAGTCTACATGTATTCATGTACAAAAATATGGTGATCAGGGCAATCAGGGGTGCCGTATCTTTCAAGAGCAATTTGCTAACCAATCGCTGGCCAGAATGAGCGAAGCGTGCTTTCACTATCGATTCCTCACAGGTGGAGTGCATTTGGTATCACTCCGCCTGTGACAGGAGGCGGGGCTATAGAAGAGGCATCGGCTTATACGGCTCTGCTCCCTCCGGTGCTGCCTCGTTTCCTCTAGCGCTGGCTTAATTGGCACCGCTGATTCTCTCTCGCGGCTCTTCAAGTTTCCCTTATGCCATTCACAGCTCTGGGAATGGTCACAACTGGGTCTTATTTTCGGGGTAGGTCTTATATTTTAGCAATTCCCAAAAATAGTACTAGGTCTTATTTTTTATTATAAATAGCTAGTGTTAAAAATATTCTTTCTAACAAGGTTTTTATGCACTTTCTGTTCTCACCCACTACATCTATTGACATTTTATTGACTTTCTTTCCAAACATTTTAGATTGCGGCATTGTGTATTCTCCTGGGCCCCACCCCTGTTACACCTACCCCCCCAATACATATTCAGCTTGAACAGTATTTTGGAAAGCCCACTCTATATTTTGTACAGCTTCCATCACGTTCTATCGAGTCCCTTGGAGATCCTGCACTCACTCTCGATAATGAGTTCTGTCTCTGTGAGCTTTAAGAGGTCTATTTTATAGCTTGGCTTTCAGAGACAGCACATGGCCTATGTTCATAAATCTAATACTCGGAAGCACAAATTGGATCTTTATTACATTAAGTGGGTTTTTCTCCTGCTGCTGTCCCTGAGATTTCATTAGAAAATCCTGCCACTGAGAAACATTTGCCTGCAAATGTACTGTGATGTTATCAGAACTAAGAGTCTGATCAATAGCAGAACATAAATACACCCATATGTTCCTTTATGTACACAATATGAACCAGATCTATAGAAGTTAAGAGATTCAAAATTGGAATAGCCATTATTAAGTTGGAACACTCTGAGCAGGACATGAAAGTTAATATGGACATGTCCATGTTTTGTCCAACAGACGTTATATAAAATTAGGTTTGAAAGCTACATTGTTAAAGTTAAACCCCAGGCAAACAGCTGAATACACAGCTGAAATATGTATAACAGAGCTGTTTTACCTGCTGAAGGATTTGTATTTGTGTCTATCCAGTAATGAGATATGCACAGATCTGCCCCACAGCAAAGCCCTGCCTGGCGTGGTGGGAGGAGGGACCTGATCTTTCTCTGCTGCACTTAAGGTTCCCACCCCCACTCTGTGGCATCATTTTCAGGTTCCCACCCCCACTGTGACTGGACAATGAAAGGAGAAGCAGCACAATGATCAACTTATCTCTCATAACTCTGCCCTATCCTCCTATCAGCATGTTTGCAGCTCTTATTTGTTGATGATAAGAAGTTTCACCTGTCTGATTGTGCAGTGTGGACAATGTGTGTAAATTGCAAGCCTGGCTGTACAGAATTGCAAATCTTTAGGCAGGTTAACAGTAACGCTATATGTATTTCAGCTGTGTGAAATACATATATATAATGATGACCCACCATGCGGCCCTTCAACTGCTGTGGAACTACAAGTCCCATGAGGCATTGCAAGATTGACAGTTACAGGCATGACTCACAGAGGAATAACCATGATGGAGGTTTTTATTTAAAGAACAGCTGGAGGGCTGGAGTTGTCCACCCCTGACTTAGGGGGTTATTGTCTAAAGAGCCGTAGGATCCAGCCGTAGCTTTGGCTGATCCTTTTGCTCTCTTCGGCCGCAAAAGCCCTTCGGTTCAGTCGAACCGAAGGGCTGCTATACAGGCTATTTACAATAGCCCGTACAGCAGCCGAAGGGCATATGCTTCGGCTCGACTGAGCCAAAGTGAAAGCCGAAGCAGGGAGAACGGGCTGCCAGTCCGTTCGCCCCTCAAATGACAGCTGGGCGGAGCCAGCCTTGATCTCACGGCCCGCTCCGCCCAGTTGTAATGACAGATCTGTGTCCCCAAATGACCTGGAGAAGCTGATCTGTCATTAAACAATACCAACGCCCGCCCAGTTGTTATTCATTGGCCGGGACCTGCTAGAAGACTCTAGCAGGTGGCGGCCATTATGAAACAGTTGGGCGGAGCTGGCTGTCATTGCCCAATTGTTTTTCTTTTTTGTTATTATTTTCTTTATTTAAATATCTTTATTTATATTTACATTTTCCTATTTTTGATCATTTTAAAAATAATTTTTCAACCTTTTTTTTGTCACTCTTTGTTACACTAATTTTCTATTCTGCTCGGTACCAAGCAGAATAGCCAAGCCAAATGTGCGAGGTTCGGCTATTCACTCACTGCCGTTCGGCCCCTATGAGAATAGGGGCGAACGGCAGTGAGTGAGCTGCTGGAGCTTCAGCTCAGCTGATCCAGATGTTGAATCGGCTCAGTCGAAGTCCCTCTGCACCAAAGGCAGCCGTACTGAGCCGGAGTGAATAGCCAAACCTCGTTCGGCTCTGTTCACTGCGGCTCGGTTATTCACTTGGCTACAGCTTTGTGAATAACCCTGTTAGAGTTTTCCTAGCAGAATCACATAGCCCCAGCAGATATCCAGGGCCGGATTTGCCACAAGGCCACCGAGGCCTGGCCTCGGGGTAGCAGGGTTCAGAGAGGCAGCAGGGGTGTGGAATCCACCGATGCCCGGGACTGGGCGGGTGGTTGTTTTTTACATTTAGCCCTGCTTTGGGGAAGCAGGGCTAAATGAAGAGTGGGAAAGATGCTTGTTCGTTTACAAGTGATCTCGGCGATGTCGCCGAGATCACTTGTAATAAGACTGCGGCCGGGCCGTCCTCCCCCGTACCTCTCTCTTCGCCGGCCCGGAGATCCTCAGGATGGAGAGCAGGGAGCAGAGCGGAGAACGTCCATATTCTGCTCTGCTCCGTGTAATCAGTGAGAGGGCACAGCTGCACTTACAGCCTTCCTCTCTCATCTGTCACAGGCGTTCCAGCACAGTGCTGTGCTAGAACTCCTGTATTGGAGGTGACAGGTTCAATAAAGAGAACCTGTCACCTCCAAATGCTATCACACAGGGGCTTGTTAGCTCCTGTGTGATAGCAATAAAGTTAAGTGAAAATAATAAAATAAATACAAAATTGTTAAACAAATAATTAACAGGCTTATTCATAAAAGTGTGAAGAGTTTGGAGTAGGCAGGGGAAGTGAACAATCTAGGACAACATAGCTCAACTGGAAAGTGAGCTGAATTGGAGACTTTTTCCAGATCAGATATTTTGGCCTAGATTGTTCGCTTCTCCAAACTCTTCACCTTTTAATGAGTAGCCTTGTAAATAAATAAATTTTAAAAAAAAACAGGTACAAAATAATAAGAAATAATTAAAATAAATACATTAAAAGGTGATTAAAAAGTAAAAAATAATAAGAAACAAATTCTAAAAAAAAATAATAAGTAAAAAATTTATAAGGAAAAATTATAAAAAAAAGTAAAAAATAATAAGATATAAAAATAAAAAAGTAAAAGACGATAAGATAAATAAAAACGTTAAAAAGTTAAAAAATTAAATACAAATTTAAACAATAAAAAAGAGATCAAAAAGTTTACAAAAATAAAGTAAAAATGTAAAAAAATTTAAACTAACCCTGCTGCCACCACCATCTGGTTGCCATTCTCCACTGGGCAGGGAGGGGGGCGTCTTGAGGAACCTGGCCTTGGGGCAGCAGAGAGAGTAATTCTGGCCCAGCAGATATCACACTTGCCCCTTGAATTACTTGCATCATATATAATGACAATGAGGACTAGATAGATCCAGCTGACATTTTTATTAACAAAAACCTCATTGTTTAGTTGAGAATAAAACTGTGCACAGTGTACCAGCATGTCAACTGTAAAAAGGAAGAATTGTCATGTTTTGCTGTAATTGACAACCAATGTGATTGTGTTTGGTTAGATCAATGATGCTGTGCTACAAAATCAGTGAGTGAAGTGACACACAGAGAAAGAATCATGTTTAATTTTATAATAATCACAGCTTTTAGCTAAGAAAACTCTTCTTCCTAACTAGTGCTATTTGTCAACAGACATCCACTATCAATACTGTGCACTTTGCAAATGTAGAAGTATTGATGCATGCAATATATACAGATAAATATTTACCATACTGAGGAAATAAGTCTACTTAAGGTCATGGCCTTAGGATGACCTTTCATCATAACAAATGATGGGAGAGGTGTTTGGCCTATTGATTCCATTATGGCATGGTTCTAGGGAATTCCATTAGTGTTTATAAGATCAAGTGTGGAACTAGGTCCCAGCTTTATATATAGATCTCTCTATATATAGAGATCTCTCTCTCTCTCTCTCTCTCTCTCTCTCTCTCTCTCTCTCTCTCTCTCTCTCTCTCTCTCTCTCTCTCTCTCTCTCTCTCTCTCTCTCTCTCTCTCTCTCTCTCTCTCTCTCTCTCTCTCTCTCTCTCTCTCTCTCTCTCTCTCTCTCTCTCTCTCTCTCTCTCTCTCTCTCTCTCTCTCTCTCTCTCTCTCTCTCTCTCTCTCTCTCTCTCTCTCTCTCTCTCTCTCTCTCTCTCTCTCTCTCTCTCTCTCTCTCTCTCTCTCTCTCTCTCTCTCTCTCTCTCTCTCTCTCTCTCTCTCTCTCTCTCTCTCTCTCTCTCTCTCTCTCTCTCTCTCTCTCTCTCTCTCTCTCTCTCTCTCTCTCTCTCTCTCTCTCTCTCTCTCTCTCTCTCTCTCTCTCTCTCTCTCTCTCTCTCTCTCTCTCTCTCTCTCTCTCTCTCTCTCTCTCTCTCTCTCTCTCTCTCTCTCTCTCTCTCTCTCTCTCTCTCTCTCTCTCTCTCTCTCTCTCTCTCTCTCTCTCTCTCTCTCTCTCTCTCTCTCTCTCTCTCTCTCTCTCTCTCTCTCTCTCTCTCTCTCTCTCTCTCTCTCTCTCTCTCTCTCTCTCTCTCTCTCTCTCTCTCTCTCTCTCTCTCTCTCTCTCTCTCTCTCTCTCTCTCTCTCTCTCTCTCTCTCTATATATATATATATATATAGAGAGAGAGAGAGAGAGATCTATATATATAGAGATCTATAAAAAGTTCTGGTAGTGTGTCAGAAAACAAGAAGCCACATTAAGTCCCTCCTTTATGGCGTTGAAATTTAAAATCATTTTCATCTCAAATGTTTTCCTTTCATGAGAGTTTTTATGGACCCGAAAGACCTACAACAAAAGTCTTATATTGTCTTGGGCTCAACTTTCTGTAAATGTGAGCATGATTTAAAGCCTGGGCAAAGCCCAACATAACAAGCGGTTGACTCATATATAGCTGTCATTGTAGGATATGTCAATCTTTTTCTGTCTAGCCCTCTATCCTTTAAGATCCACCCTATGTTTTTTATATGGTCAGGAAGGTAAATCCTATTACCCTTCTAATTTGCTATATGGTTTACATTCTCTCATGTATAATAGCTGAGTCATGTCTCAGTCCTGGAGAGCAGTGTGTTCCCTTGATGATCTAGCACACTAGCGGTCAGCTTAGTTGATGTAGGAGGCCTTAAGTGCAGCACTTGTCATCACCCAAGGATGAATATAACATTGAGTGAATGTAATAATACAAAAAGCAATCAGATTGCAGGATGCAGATATGGTATACATATCTCCAAACCTTTTGAGAAGGGAAAGATTTACATTTTATAGCATAAAGTATATAGGCAAAGGACACACCCCTGACATGACCTTAGTTAAAAAGACCATGAAAAAAATACTCAAAAAAATATTGGTTACGTTGTTTTCATTTTTTCACCTCTTCATTTCCATTAGAGGTTAAGTTAAAGGTTGTAAAACACTTTTGTCAGTTAAATTGTATTGTTTATATAGGGTTCTATACATCAGACCACAAAGAGGGACAACTGAAGAGGAAAGAGGGACAGAGAGATTGGGTTCCAAAAGAAAGACTGTCCTATATAATGAGGGGCAGTTGGGAGGTATAATGCTGGAGGAGATGATCAGAGACAATGAGCATGGTACATGAGATGGTCAGAGAGTGGAGACATGCTACAAGAGATGATGAGAGACATTGAACATGCTATTGGAGTTTTTGAAGCTTGGAGGCATTAAGAGACAGTCATAGACAGGAGACATACTGTATTTCATGAGACAGCTAGAGATCACTGCTATTACAGCATCTTTACAAATCAGTGTTTCCACATTTGTAATCCACACAACCCCCTAAAAAACTGCAACCCCACACTTAATATTTCTCTGAGCACGATTTATTATGAAAGATCAGAGGAAAAAAACATAAAAGAGAAAAGGGAAGGACAGCACAGAGAAAATAAGACGGTGTGAAAGCAATAAACCAAACTATTTATCTACTAAAAGATCTTCCTTCATTGGAATGAAATGTTAGCATGAAAACACAGACTACTGAGTGCAGTGACCCTGAGGGCCGCACAACAGGTGCCAAAAGGCGGCAGGGTGGGCACTAGCGATCTAGTAACAGGAGGCATTGTTAAAATAAATCCAACCAAAGCACAGAATTCACTAAATAATATGCAATCTGGGGTAGATGTTTATTCATTCATGTTTATCTGTTTTTGGACGTATTCCTTGTGAGATAAAGTAATGCACCACAAATGTCTGACATATAGCTACTTCCTGATTTTATTTGCCGGGCACATCAAACTAGGTACCCATCACATACAACAACATTTAATGCACCTCCAGCTTTTTTTAAGGAAAGTTTACAAAGCATTTAAGCTGTGTTTGAAGTGAGCAATGTTCCCAAAATGAAGATGAACAATAAAAGACAGAAAACTGAACAATAAGAGAGTTACGGAGGTTTTCGACCCTTTACCACTATATCACCAATGTGATTTTACCGCGGTTCCTGTTTCGTTGGAGAGATTCCCCTTTATTTCCTGATGTGGTGATTACACATTAAATAATGAGAAAGCTATCCTACTGGGTTATCACGAGTGATGAAAACCTGATGTTCTAACCCTACCTCACTTTATCCAAAATGTAAAAAAAACTTGGGCTGGAGTTCCTCTTTGAGCTTTTGAGAGTGTAACTACGCTGAGCTAGCCGCAGGCATGCCCTGCAGTGTAAACTGCTATATGTACTGCACCGAGGTAACCTTTTTTGTAAATGTTACTTTTGCAGAGGTGAGGGGGGCTTACTAGTTTTTTTTGTTCAGCAAAGTTGAACTGTACTATTACCCAACATTCTATCACAAGTAAGACCTACTTTATGATCCCTGCCAGAAAAAAAAAACTGCAGCTGACAATTAAATGTCTGCTTTAGTTTTCTAAACTGCACTTTATATGACAGCTGAACGCTGACTGCCACAACTAACACTCTCTAACACTATGCATATAATATAGGGATGTCCCAATACCAATACTAGTATAGGTATGAGGGCCGATACCAGGCTTTTTCACGAGTACTTGTGAAAATGCCCCAATTCTTTGAGGCAGATACCGGCCCTTTAAATTTTCAAACTGCAGCGGCCGTCCAAGTTCCCACGCTTGTGGGGACCTCGGCAGCCTGCTGGGGACATGCAGATAGCTGTCCATGGCAGTGCCTGTCCGGTTCTTTATCTCCTCTTCCTCCCCCCCGGTACAGGCACTGCCATGGACTGCCATGCGTAACTACTGCCCCAGGGCTAGAAGCTGGGGGTTTCCGGCGCACACACAGGGAGAACTGGGCTGGGAGATGGATGAAAGTCGCTGGGCCCAGCAGCGCAGATAGTCGGCCGGACTGGCCTCGGCAGCATCGCCAGTCTGGATTGGGGAGGCCGGGTCCCAACGTCACGGGTGAGGTGGAGTGCCCACAGAGCCGCTGCAGATGTCCACGTCGCCCGGGTGAGATCAACACGCAGCCTGGTGAAAGGAATTCTGCTTTGGGGACATGTATTCGCAGAACACATGTTCCCAAAGCAGAATACATGTCCCCAAAGCAGAATAATATTTCTGCTTTAGGGACATGTGTTCTGCTGTGGGGACATGTGCTCGGCTATGGGGACATGTATTCAGCTCTGGTGACATCTGTATTTAGCCCTGGTAAGAAACTGCCCTAAAATCATCAGCCTGTGTTGTTTTAGAGAAAATTGCCACACGTCCCTTTAAGAAAAATTAATTGGTATCGGCAAGTACATGAGGGACAGTACTTGTACTTGCACTTGGTCTTAAAAAAGTGGTATCGGGACATCCCTAATATAATATAATGCATACGATCTATGTCCCAGCTGTGTTTCATTCCTTCCTATAGGTACTTGAGGAAGTTCCCTGGAATCAGGTCATAAGGAAACATACCCTGCATGCACAGTAAAGTACAATACAGTACAGCACTGTTTTATGTAATATCAAAATGTATGATTGACTTGACATGACATTTTCATTAACCATATCCCTCACTCTAGTGCATTTGTCTGTAGGCTTCATTTATTGCGGACAGTGTTTCAGAGAATTGGGGGAACAATTCATGGATAATATTTACCCAACATACACAATGAATGAATGAAGTATTGTAAAAATAACGTATGAAAAGTTTAACATAGCAGCAAAGGTGAGTCATAGTAGCTTGACTGACAACAGTGTCAACCATGGAAAAGTTGTCAGTACCATAACTTGAGCTTTCAAAGCAACATGAGGCAGGCTAAAAAATTACAAAGATGTCCACAAAGTTGGGGCCAAATTACAGGTGCCTTAAACATTGTTTATAGTGGAACTCCAGCCAAAACATGTTTTAAAATGTAACCCACACAGTCCCGGGCCCTCCTGGGAGCCAGGGACTGGCACAAATTGTACAGGATGGCAAGCTTTGAACCTAGAAGCACTCTGTTCTAAGCACTTCCAGGTTCATGGCTGTCAGAGTACTGTCTGTACTTGATTTGTTTAGAAGGAAAACATCAGGGGTCTAATAGACCTCTGCTGCCTCTGTAAAGATGACCTGTCATGCTAATGTTCTATCACATAGGAGCTTGAAAGTTAAAATTAAGTAAAAATAAAAAAGTGTTCCTAAGTAAAAAAAATCTAATAATTTTGAAAGCACCCTCCCGCATGCATACACATACAGTATATGCACCTAGGATGCACGTTTGTATTGCAATTGGGTAACATAAATTAGGTAGCACCATCCATGATGGCGTGAGTAATTCTGGAGCCAATATTTACAGTTTATTCTAAACTGACTAGCTGTAAAGGTTTTAAAGCATCGCCTATAGACAATTTTGAGTATTCTATTTTTTACCGCTTCACCGGCTCACATAGCTTTTGCAAGGTTATACATATTTTGGCATCTATTTGACTTCTTTTAAATTTTGCAAAAAAGGGAATTATATTCTGTTGGATACATTTTCTCATAGAGTCAATAGAATATCAACATTTTATATTAAGATGCCACTGCAATCCTTTGTGACTGCTAAGATAACCCAGGTATGAGCTTTAGTTAGCAAAAAAAAAAGACACATACTGTATAGATGATATCAGAGTTATGTGAATAGCATAATCTGCATGGATAAAAAAATTGATGTCAGTTAAATAAAATGTTTTTATTATAAAAATGCAGTTTTGCACATTTTTATGGGAAAAAGGGTGGGGAGGGGGTAATGCTAAGGAGGTTAAATCCCATATGACTATCCCCAGGTATCCTCCAACGTAATCTCCAACTAAATAGAGGATACCTTAGTAAAGTTACAATATGGTTTATTAAAACAAAGGTTCACTGTGTTTCCCTCCTTAGAAACACTTAGGGGTCTATTCACAAAATTGACGTAGGCAGCCGAGTGAAAAAAATAGCTTCAGCTTTCACCTCGGCTCAGTCAAGCAGAGGCATATGCCTTCGGCTCGACTGAGACGCTCGACCAACTTCGGGAGCTGTACGGGCTATAGTGAATAGCCCGTACAGCAGCCCTTCGGTTCTGCTGAACCGAAGGGGTCCTGGGGCCGAAGCTAGCCGAAGGATCAGCCGAAGCTACGGCTAGATCCTTCGGTAGCATTGTGAATAGACCCCTTACAGTTGCTTAAAACATTGTGTAAAATGGAACTCCAGCCAGAATATGTTTCAAAGTTTGGTCAGATTGTGAAAGTACTATATACTGTATAAAGTTTTTATTTCTGTCTACGACCCTTTGGGTTGATTTTCCCTCACTTCCTTCACATCCTAGTTATCACTGAGACAGGAAATGAAGAGAAACTCCAGCTGTAGTGAAACTACAAATCCCACCATGCTTCTTCCTCTGGCTGTCACAGTCTTGCAATGCCCCATGGGACTTGTAGCTCCACTACAACTGCAGTACAGAGGTTGCATACCCCTGCTGTAAAAGATCAGTTTCAAAAATAATGGTAGCATAGCAAATCTTGGTCAAGTTGCCTCAGCAAAGATGACTGTTGCAAGTCAAAGCCCACAGAGGGGGCTAGAATGACACTTACAGGAAAGTTGTTAAATGCTGCAAAAGTACAGCCTACAAAATGAGCCCAGAACAGAGTCATGGAAAAAACATGGAATGTGGGGCTATGCTTTCATTCAGAAACAATTTGTGGTCAAAGCCAGCATGCATAAATTCACTTCTTGAAATAAGGAAAGAAACTTGGACCTCTGAGAGAACCACTGGTTCTGAAGAAGGAGGCGTGTCCTCTGAAACGCGTCAACCAAGAGGGCTATGCAGTTTGTCGGCTGTGTTGGAGCCTCACAATCTCGGTGTCTGTGTTTGCCGATATACATTATATGCTTGTTCACTCAAGTTCTTTTGTGAGTATGTTTTTTACTCCTTTTATAACGTCATAAAAAGACGGTTTTACATGATGGAGGCGCTCTCTTTTCCTTTTTATTTCAGATGTAGAAAGTACTATGTTCTGATGAGAATCTCCCAAGTGTTTCTACACACCCGAAAAAGTTATATATTGCAGCTTTACCGGTCCAGTTAGTCTTTTTTTTTCTAGGGTTTCATCTTTTTATTTTCACACTTCCTGTCCTTTACAAAACATTCTCACTGTACTGTATCTATGAAGGATTTGCATTGCCGCCCTAGGCTGCCCTCCTGTTTTGGATGGCAAATGCCTCCTCTTCTCCATTCCACAGGGAGGAGGTGCTCTGTAGTAGTTCCAATAGAAGAGCTGGGAAGGCTGATTATTTGATATTTCAGTTCACTACACAGAAAGTGACAACCACACTTATTTTCTATCAGGATCAACATATGTTTTTCGGTATTTGCAGAAAATGTACCTGGCCTGAAAAAAAATAAAAAAACAAAAACATCTGCAGCTACCACATCTAAGGACTGGTAATCTGGAATATATGGCATTTTCATGGCTTTTCCTATATCTCAATTGGTTTACTTTTGTAGTCATCCAGAACACTGATTCAGTGTTCAACGTCTATTGCCATCTCCTGGCTGCAGCTACATGATGGTATTGGCCACTTCATTGGCGTTATTGGGAGAGATAATAACTGCACTGCATAGTTGAAGGGTTTTGTTCTGCCAATCTTTAAAACACTCTACCACCAGGCGAGCAGCGACAGTGAATAGGCCTACAGTATTATGCACAGCCTAGACACAGCAGGACAAATGTTCTGCAATTTGATACTGGGCAAAGCAAAGTGTTCACATATATCGAGACATTTGGCCAAAAGCACATTAGACTTAAGGCTATGCTCATCATAAAAGTGACTATGAAGACAAGGGACCCAGGTAGTTTAAAAAAAACCTAAGCAGCTTTAAAAAAAATATTGCTAATTGTAAGTCCCATACCTGTAGGTCTTTAAACCCCCCACCCAAAGCCGGGACTCAAAAACTCCAATATAATTATCAAGGCCCGTCCTGCCTTGTTGCTAGGATGCACTATACATTGGACACCCACTCCCAGCCAGAAGCTTATCTACCTCAAGGCAAACTAGGCTTTTGTCATGGGTGGCACTTTCCAGGGAGGCGTCAAAAAACACCGCCCCCAATTCAGTGAGGCAAAGCCTTACCTGCTGTTAAGGTGGAAAAAAAATATCCTTACCCGAATCCACCGTTGTGCTCAGCCTCCTCTCTACAATGCTGGCAGAAGTGATACAGTGCGCGTCTGTTACTATTTAAACAGGTGCTCGCTGTATCCAGCTTCTGACAGGATAAGCATATGCGCAGTGGGCTTCCGCGATATGCTAATAGTGCAACCTGTCAGAAGCTGGATACAGAATGTGCACTGTATCCAGCGACTGACAAGTTACGCAAAATGTCTTAAACAGGAAGGGGTGGGGCAAATTTAGATTAGGGGGGTGCCCGAGTTTAATCTCGCCTAGTGCAGCACAAAACCAAAATACACCTCTGCTCCCAGCATCACACTCTCCCTGTTTTAAAATTCGTGCATGCACAGTGTGCTCTATCTGCCCTGTCACAGCCGTGCCTGAGCTCAGCCCTACAAATGGCCTACAGTTACGACGCTCATTCAAACACACAGCTCCTGGTGTGTGTCCCCAGAGAGTGCTGATGCGCTTGATTTAGTGGCAGCACACTGTTTCTTTATTTTTTTGGTAGAACTTTATTGAAATATCACAAGTGACATTTCATTACTTTCTATGGGCTCACCACGGTGTGATGCAGTTGTACCACACCTCACTGCGGTGCGCTTTAAAAAGTATCGCGTGCAGCACATTTTTTATGCGAACACCACTGGAACGCAGTGGTGTGAACTAAGCCCATTCATGACAAAGCAAATTGCTTTGTCTTGTGTTTGGGCTGCGCTGGAAAAAAAACGTCCAGCACAGCTCGAACACATATATTGTGAACCGGCCCTGAATCAATCTTTTTTTTTTTTACAGCTGCTCAGGTATTTTCAACCTGCTGGGGCCCCTTGTTAGCATAGCCACTTTTATGCAAAAGGTGAACTTACACTTTAACTAAGAGTTATCTGTTAATTTTACTTATGATAATGTTCCCCAAGAAATCTTCAACTCACAAATACTTCTTCAGTGTGGATTTTTTTTTTGACATGCAGGGGACATTTATTGATTAAAAGTCTTATCTCATTGTTATTTTATCTTAAAACTGTCTCCTTTTCCTGCTATCCTCAATTAGCACCAAGCGCCATTTTAATCCGCATTAAACTAAAATCTAATAATGCATACTAATAAAAAAAACTGGAGGGCAATTGATCAAAACTGGAGCAGACAAAAACTGGAGCAATTGTGCATGGCAACCAATCAGCTTCTCTTTTTCATTTTTAAATCTTAACTGAACAAACTGAAGAGAGAAGCTGATTGGTTGCCATGGGCAACCGCTCCAGATTTTTGTCTGCTCCAGTTTTGATAAACTCTCCCCTGTATGTGTGATGGAGTCAAGCTGATCCCAATTTTACATTTCTAAAACCACGCTGCTGGGCTTTGGCCAGGAAGGTCAGGTGAATGCTGTGCTCTGGTCTGCCTTTTCTAGTTACATCACTCCTTATTAAAATATCTCTTTATTTCAGACGATATAAATCTTACGACATCCATCCTCATCTTCCACCAACAGTTCAAATGTTGCAGATCTCCACCCAGGTGTATAAATCTCATTGCTAAGACTAATTACATATCAGATAGGACTTGATAGCAGGTCTGGGAAACAGTGTATTATACTTTGTATACATTTCGTGCTGGAAGTCGTTTGCCTTTACTGTAAAGAGAATGCTGCATATTGCTGGTTTGTAAGGTCACCAGGACACAAGTAATGAGCAAGTGAAAGCAATGTTCTCATATTGGCAGTTATGCACTATTAACCACCTTCATCACAGATGCTCACAAGTGCTTTCAACCATCCCAGCTTTTACAGCTAATAATGTGCAGCAGACATGAAGAATGGTGAAGACTTCAGACCATTAAAACACACCGCTAAATTGCTGCGCGGTCTATGATCTGGAATCCCACGAGTCATACCTATGTACTATTGCTAAGCATATTCTTCCATGCGCTGCATTATTAGTGCGCTGCCTCCTTGCCTTCTCACATGGTATGTCCAGCTTTTCTCTTACTTTCCACACTTCTGCTCATTCATTTCATCCATAGCTACCCTGCAGGTCCTATCCTTGTGGGGGAACAACTTACCTGCAAGTCTGTGCCATATACCCTCCTCCTCCTTGCCTTCCCCCCGCTCCTGAGCATTGCATTGCTCGCTCCAGGCAAACTTTAGCAGCTGTTGTATAATCCACAGTCCACCGGCTGCGTGTTGTTGTATGTGCACCCTCTGCCATCCACCTGTACCTGACCCGTTCCGGAGCCCTGTCCCCTGCCCTCCTCCCTGCTCCTCCAGTACATGACGAGCACCCAGCCCACAGCCAGAGCACGGGAAGCCTCATCTGCTCTATGTACCATGGGGGATCTCATCTCTCTGCTTCTCCTGTCTGCCCTCTTCCTTTGGGACTGTGAGTAAATCCTTCCTATATTCCATGCAGAACCATGCCGCATCTTCTAATTGTTGTGATAAATGTGTAATCAGTACAGTACGTTCCGAACACAATGCCAACAAAAATTAGCGCTGTGCTGTTGTGTATGTGGAAATAAATGATAAACACTTAATTTCCTACAATTATTAAATTAAACAGAGTTATAAACTGATTATAACAAAAAATCACACTGTGCTGTTATGACCCGTATTGTTATGTACAAATGTGCTGTGCAGGATTGAATTAAAAAAAAAGGTCTGTTGTACATATAAAGGGACAATACAGGGACAGAAGGTTTACCTTAAACTGTATTTTCTATAAATTTCAGATTATGCTCTATATTTCTCAGGGTGCCATGAGTGCCTTGTGGCTTCTTCGGGGGTGCGTCAAAATTTTCACACTGCGTCATGCCTCTGATGTGAAGGGGGGCTTCTGATTTGAAGAGGGTTTCCTAGTGTAAGAGTGGACTCTGATGTGAAAGGAGGTGGCTCCTGATGTAAAGTGGGACCCTTATGTGAAAGGTGGCACTCTGATCGTGCTCTTGTGTGCAACCCCCCCTTAAAATTCATATCAGACCCTTATTTATGATAAGGGTCTGGTATGGACTTTGGAGGGCCCCACATCATTTTTTTACATTTACAGTTTTTACATTTTAGACTGGCGCACCACAAGATTTTGTTTATGCTGTGGCTGATTAAAGGATGAGAAAAGCTGTTTTAGTTCACTCTTACCACAATGCATTGCCAGATGTACACATTATAGCTGTCCATTTTATATAATATATATTGTGATAAGTAATACAGTATTGTGTATTTCATATATGTCCTATACACAAAAAGCGTTAATATTTGCAGCTGCCATTACCATACCCTGACTACATGTAATCTAGTCAATTTAGACAGCTTTGGTATCCGATAAGTGCCAAATATTACATGACGTCATATATTAAGCACCAACTTGCTGTATAAATTGTTTTAGAAATAAACGCTATGTTACACCTTGTTCCTCTACTGTTTAGAATAGAACTGCTATTCATTATCTGGTACAATGAAAGAGTAGACCCCAAGAGTAGTTCGAGAATAAAGTTCCTTTTTTAAATATCATATTATATATTTATTGTTATAGGAATAACAAGTTTAGCCCTTATATATACAGTATTGTGTTGTTAAATATAATGAAAACAATTGGTTAATATTCCAGTATTTATACACATAGGGAGTGACGTATAAAGGGATATCATTTGAAATCTGTTTTCTCTCAAGAAATGTAAAATTAGCTCCTTACAGTTCTCGAATGACTCTTATTTTACAACCAGCAAGAGTATATTGACAAAACATATATACAATATATACACATGTGTTTACAAACATGTAGTCCCACACTTATCTGGAGTATATTGTTTTCACTCATCCTCTTTCGGGGGGGG
>NW_017307032.1:32994-38368 GCF_000935625.1 Nanorana parkeri
GGTATATTTTTTTTCCCCCCCCCCTTTGCGGGGGGGGGGGGGTTGACTAACTATGTTGCTAGATGCAATTATAAGAACAGCTTGGCACTCAATGAACAAGAGCCCATGTGTATAAAGTGATAATGATAAGAAGAGTCTGTGTTTTTCTCCTAACAAGTCAGTGGGGTTGATTAACAGAGTAGGGGCTGTTCACTTAGCAAAGTGAATAGTAATGAATAATATAAAGCTGTGTCCTCTTTGAATGCCGAATCATATGCAAGGGGAAATCAAATAAAAAGCATATTGGGTATTCAAAGAGAACATGGTTTTACCTTTTTACCAACATACAGTTAGCAAACTGAACTGCCTCCAATCCAGGGGTAGGCAACCTTGGCACTCCAGCTATGGTGAAACTTTAAATCCCATCATGCATCTTCCTCTGGGAGTCATTCCTGTGGCTGTCAGAGTCTTGCAATGGCGTATGAGATTTGTAGCTTCACCACAGCTGGAGTGCTAAAGTTGCCTACTCCTGTTCTATTCCTTTAGTTCTCACCTGTCGATGAAAAGGAGAAGAGGACAGACTGCTAGATCTTCTATTCCTTTAGCAAATTGGGGCAGCACAGTGGCTCAGTGGATAAAACTCCCACTTGCCTGGTCAGACCACTATTTGTGAGGAGTTTGCATGTTCTCCTGTGGTTTCCTCCAGTGTCTCTGGTTTCCCCCCCACACTCCAAAGACATGCTGGAAAGTTAATAGGCTCCTATCTAAATCGGCCCTTGTATGTATGCATGTATGTATGTATGTGATGTAGGGACCTTAGATTGTAAGCTCCTGATGTGAATGTGCAGTATGTAAAGCGCTGCGTAAATTGCCAGTCCATATCCATATTGTAAATCCCTGCAATAAATAGATCAATTAACCCCACTGTCTTTCTTCCATGTTTTTACCCACGCAGGAAAGGGAGATAAAGAGAGACTGCTAGAGCCTCTGTTTCTTTAGTATATCAACCCCATTGTCTTGCTTTCATGTTCTCACCCACCCAGGAAAAGTTGAAGATGGCAGACTGCTAGAGCCTCTCCTTATTTAGTAAATCAACCCCATTGTCTCGCTTCCATGTTCTCACCCACCAAGGAAAGGAGATGACAGACTGCTAGAGCCCCTATTACTTTAGTAAATCTACCCCATAGCCTTGCTTCCATGTTCTCACCTGCCCATGTTGCTTCCATGTTCTCACCTGCCCAAGAAAAGGAGATGACGGACTGCTAGAAGGGAAATACAAAATGTTCTGGAGTAAACCAATTTTGACTCATATTAAGGTACTCCCATGGTCTCTCTACTGCCAAAGTCCCACCACTGGCCCTGTATGTTTAGCCCTCTTTCCTAGTCAGTGTCATGGCTTCACTGTGCTATTCATAATTCCTCAACACACAAACACATTTATTGCAGATGATCTCAGCTGCATGGAAAAGTTGGACTACAAGTGAGGTGCCATGGGAATGTGATACAGTTGTAGCATTTCCTGGGAAGTTTGGGCCTAATGTACCCATTCCACTTCCTGGTGTGTGAAGCTTGAGGTGCAAATCTGCAATTTACAGGTGAAACTCGAATAATTAGAATATCGTGCAAAAGTAATTGCAGTAATTGCTACAAAAGGGGCCCAAACCAAGTACTGAGTACATATGCATGCTTGTACTTTTCAGAGGTCAGATATTGTTCTATGTACAATCCTTGTTTTATTGATTGCATGTAATAATCTACTTTTCTGAGGTTGTGGATTTGGGGTTTTCATGAGCTGTAAGCCATAATCATCACAATTATGACAAATCACGGCTTGAACTATCTTGCTTTGCATGTAATGCGTCTATCTCATATATTAGTTTCACCTTTTAAGTTGCATTAGTGAAATAAATGAACTTTGCACGATATTCTAATTATTCGAGTTTCACCTGTATACCCTGCCTTATAGATTAATTTCCAGCTAGTACACAGAGCCTCACAGAGCATTGTAAGAGGATGCTAGAAAAACAAAACTGAAAAGCCACAAGAGACATAAATACAGAACAGCTAATGTGCAGTAGCTGATGGGATGGGAATTGCGGCCAATAAATCAACAAATTATTGACCCCATTTATCATCTGGCACTGAGGACTGTTTTATGTTGCTGCAACTAAGATTCATACTCTCATTCTCCAGCGCAGGTTTGAATCTGATGGTGAATGCACGGTAACATACGTTCCTTATTTAAGAAAAGTAATTGAGACTGATATATGAGTTAACATTAGGCAGTTTACTGCAATAGTTCACACAATAGTATAAATGTATGCAGAAATGAGGTGAGTAAATGTTAAATGTGAACCTGTAAGGAAAAATCAGGCGATATAAGGAGCCAGCTCTTAGATTTACTATGCTTTCCCCAACAAGCTCCACCCACACTCACGTAACAGAGCACGGGCTTGGTGATTGGCTGATCAGGCAATGACACTGCATTGTAAGAAGCAGGAGGCTGTACATGTGTGTCCCATACCTGAAAATACATATTGGGACCCTGGCAACCAATCCGTGCATTTCAGAAGTGATGCAAAGTTTCAGTATGGCACTGTATGATGCCTGCTGTATAGTATAAAGGTTGTTTGTCTTCTACATGTCTACTTCAAAACAAATCTGTTAAGAAAAAAGAGCCTGAATATGCTGTGTCTCAGTGTTATGATATAATATTCCAGACTCAGCCATTGTAAACTAAGATCTTTTATTATTAGATAATTATATATTAAAGAACAAATAAAAGGTACCCATATGATAGTCTAAACAAGTACCAGATCAAGATACTACGTGATGCACAAGCACCATAAAGTAAACAAAAAACTTTCTTCATCTTCCCTGACCGAACCAAATCCACCTTCATTTGTGTCTCACGCACCCCTACCAGACGCTGCAGCTCACAAGGGAAAGGTCAGCAACAGGACAGCACTATGTGTGGCCAGGTGTGGATTGAAAAGCTACAGGCTTGTGAACCAGCACTGACAATTCTGACAGCCTCCTACAACATTTTTTTAAATCCCTCTCTAATGCAAGCAGTCACAGCCAACATAAGAGTGCTCTGAATTCAGTAGCAGTGCAGCATTGTTGCCACACCATCACAGGAAGCTGCATTAGGTGGACTTCACTGGCAGGCTCAATGGGTATGTGTTGGACATTGCAGAGGAACTAAGAGAAAACTGTGAATGCAGATGTACTTATAATTAAGTGCAGCAGTATATATATGTAATGAACATGCACATATATAAAATATATTGACATTTTAGTCGACTAACTAAAGCTAGACTAAAATGTTAGGGAGAGGCGATCTGGGAAGAGATCCAATCAGAACAAATCTCTTTGGATTTCCATTTCCGGTTCCATCCGCAATGGACAGCTAATAGGTAATATGTCCAATGCCATTACAGCCAATATAGCTTTTCATTGTAATATTTTAGAGTTGTACTTTTGCTTGAAAGAATGGAGAATATCATATGCAAGTTGTTATAATCAATGCATATCTAATTACTGGTCCTTTGTTTAAAATACTCCATATTATTGTTTCCTTATAAGACTTGGTTTATCTAATTTTAAGATAAAGACATGTTATATATACTGTATATCAGGTAAATCTGTGTCTGTATTGCATGTTCAAACCTTTATACCATCAGTATTAACAGGTTAACAGATGTTTACTCCAGGAGAATACAATGAGATTGGAACGAGCAGTTAACCCTTGCAGTGCGGGGGTAGCCCCACTTCAAGGGTTAAGAATATGTATGTTCTTCATTAAGGCAGTATCACTGTAGTTGTATGCAGTCAACTGTGTTTGAATAAAGATTTGAATGTGCTGCCACAGAGCTGAATGTTGGGTTACTACTCAGCTGTTGGGTTTGTCAGTAGTCTGCTCTATCTAATCTATCTCTATCTAATGTTGATGTAGCTGTAATAAATGGTGAGAAAGTTACAGAGTTAAACTCACAAGGAAGTACATTGGGTTTATTAACATACACAAACATTATGTCACATTCATCATCACTATGCTGACATCTAGTGGTATGTCAGATGTGGAAATGCATCTATGTCATGAGTAACAGGAAGTCACAAGCTGCAGATGGAGATAAGATACATCCAAATATGCAGATTATCTACGGCAGTGGTGGCAAACTCAAATTCATCGGGGGCCGCATCAGCAGTATGGTTGCCCCCAAAGGGCCGGTTGTATAGGACTATGCATCTACTCACATGTGCCCATCTCTGCACCTCTGGATGATGACTATACATCCTTATCCCACGTTTATATTCCACACCTGGTGCTGCTGCACATTCCTACACAGCATACACCTTCCATCAACCATCACTGCAACTTCCAGCACCATGCACTCCGCTTCCCCCGCAACTGCCCCACACATACACGCAGCCACTTACCCAGCCGAATCCCCTGCCGGACCCCGGCTCACTCCCTCTCCATCCCCTGTTGCCTCTCCGCCCGAAGCGCTGCCCGACCCCCGGCCCACAATCTGCGCATGCACGGTAGATGAGGAGGTGGGGGAGAGAACACGATGGTCATATCACGCAGCTGCATCATTGGCGGGCACTGGGGGGTCTCACTGGTATGGAACGGAGCGCCATCTTGTGGCCGGCGTGGGTTTTTGCAGTGATGTATCACATAGGGCAGGGCTCAAAATTTCAAGTCCTAAGCTACTAGCCAGGCCTGAAAAGTTACTCGCCACCAGTTGCCCCACCTAACCCCTACCCTGCCCCGGCCTTAACTCTGCCAGGTCAGCGGTGTGACGCAGAGTATAAAGATCAGTAACAATGCACAGTACAGAAGTCAGTGGTGCAATACAGAATACAGAGGCCAGCTGTGTGACGTGCAGTGCAGAGGCCAGCAATGTGACGCGCAGTGGAGAGGTCAGCATTGTGACGCGCAGTACAGAGGTCAGCAATGTTATATAATAGGAAACCAGCCTTACCGGAAAAGTAGTAAACCTGCAAAGCGACCACTGATGGCACCATGAGCAATATAGAAGTAGTAAAAATTGTCACCAGCACACCACAATATTTACAGCAAAAAGTCCTTTAATGACAAATTCCCATTCAGTACAAGCGCTTTTGGGGTCTATGAAGTACCCCTTAGACGCACAGTACAGAGGTCAGTACACAGTATAGAGGTCAGCGGTCAGTATGTAACGCAGTGCAGAGGTCTCAAAGAAAGTACAGGGACTTACAGTTGCTTTGACCTCTTTTTCTCCTGGTGATGGTGGGGGAGCAGCGAGGTTGCCTGCACGTCCAGCCGGCTCCAGGTGCTCTCTCTCTCGCGAATCAGAAGCCGGCACTCTTCCTCTCCCACCAATGGCAGCTGAGGTGGGCGGAGGAA
>NW_017307032.1:39448-58095 GCF_000935625.1 Nanorana parkeri
GGGAGCGATAACGGGTGTAATCAGAGCCGCCTCTCTGAGTGTAGCTGAAGCTGCCTGGATGAAAGAGAGTGAGCGCAGAGATCTAGCTCCGTCTCTGGATGGAACACTGCCGCCGCGGCACTCGCTCGCTCGCTTCTGTTTTCTCTTCTCCTTCTCGGGCTCGGCCGCTCTGTAGCTGCAGCAGGCGAGAAAGAGAAGAGAAAACAGAAGCGAGCGAGCGATCTCCGCGGCGGTAGTGTCCCATCCCTAGTCCCACCGGCGAGGCAACATTGCTGAGATTCCACTCGCCCCCCTGCAATTTTCACTCGCCAATTGCGAGGGGACGAGTGGAAATTTTGAGGCCTGACCTAAGTTATTTATAAAGCAGCTGCTTGAGGGTTGTCACGTTTCTAGGAGGTAGTGCAGATTTTTGGATTCATTTACTGTTAATTAAATAGTATGTTATTGATTAAAAATGATGGATTATTGAAAGCATAAAATGCCAGCAAAAACCTTTTAACTACTTTGATTAAATTGAGAACAACAAAAATATGCACTCGGACCCAACGTCTTTGCAGGCTGTATGTTTGGCCTGCCCCCTACACTACTCTTGTCTGACACCTATTGAACCACTGGAGCGGAGGCTAATAAGGAACATTGCCTGCTCACAGGAACAAGAAGTTCAAATCTTTACACATGTGGATGAAAGGAAGCAACCACAAAATGTTTTTATATATGCAGCTTAAAGTGCACTTACTTGTTTTGTTTTATTAGTAGAGTGACCAAAATATAGAATTTCTGACTGGTTATTTAGTCCATGCCCTCATGTCCTGCCATTGGGGACCCCTCCATTCTCTTCATTCTAGTATTGGTGTAATTGAGAGTGATCTTCTCAATGGAGTCAGACAACAATAAAAAAAAAAAACTGACAGACGTTCTAACCATTACTTAACCTATTCAAAATGGAAAAGGAAAAAAAACAACTTTTGTCTGCAGTTGGACTTTTTCTTACCATTAATATATTCATTGTAGGTTATGCTTTACAAGATCTGTAAAATCTGAAAACCATCTGTATGGAGGATGGGAAATATATTGATCTATTGTAGGTCTCTCCTCTTGAGGACAATCACACAGGCTTTCCCCTGGGTGTCGTTGCAACAAAGTACATCTAAGCAGTGGCTTTAATGAGATAATTCAACCCATGCAGTGGAGAGTGACTTTGAGCAGTTCTCGACTGCGGGAAGAGAAAAACAGAGTTTACAACTTTACCATCAATTTTATTATTTACTTCTGGCAGCACACTTGTTTTGATATGCAGTCTTTAAAAACAACTGTGCTAAATGACTTAAGTGAATAAATCAATTTAGCTTGCCTCTTTGTAGTTTATAATTGATTATTGTAATATGTCCTATGAAAATAACTTGTCTCTATTTTATTTTCTAACGTCTGCAAGATCCATGCCCTAAGAGTCCCAAACCGGCCAGCTTTATCATGTAGAATTCCTGCTAGGAAGTCTTTTGCCTTGGCCCACTCCCTGTGTCTGTGTCTTGCTACCATTAGCCCTGGTTCACACCTAGGAAGTTTTGAGCAGTTAGAAAAGCGCTTTTAACACAAGAAATCCCATGATTTTCATTAGCCCGGGTTCACACCCGAGCAGAAAAACGCCTAGCAGGAAACGCCAGATGCCTGAAAAGATACAGTAGCTTCTTTTGGGCAATTAAAAGCTCTTTTCCTCCCCATAGACTTCATTGGAAATGGCCAATGCACATTTTTGTGAGCGTTTTTGCACGTTTATATACGTGTTCTTCCAATGCCCACAATTTTGCTGCCAATCAAAATGCGCGTCTTCATGTACGCGCATACATGCGCAAATAACTGCATGTTGCTAACGCGCGTACAAACACCCAAAAACGGTGCCGCCTAGGTGTGAACCAGGGCTCAATGATGCAACCATCATATTGTTCAGCCAGTAGTAAGGCATGGGGCAGGTACAGACTGCTGAAGCACCAGCTTCCTAGTAGGAAAGACCATATTACCATAATGCCGCGTCATCTTGGCGTTCTTAGTGGGCACTGGAAAAGCATATATTACACATGCATGCACCCCTAGTGAGATACAGACACTGTCGTCCCACAAAAAAAGTTAAAACAGTCAGTTCCCTGCAAAAAACAAATAGAAATTACACTTGCCTCTCTGGCAGCCCGCGTCCTCTGTTTTCAATCCTTTGAATCATCTCAGCTTCTGTCAGGATCTTCGGTATTTGAAAGTTACAGGAGTGTGGGATGCCTGAGTTTGCCGATGCGCTGTGGTTTCTACCACTGACCCTCACACCACTGCTGTGTCCCGTAGTGATGTAGGAGAGCAAAGGATGGAGCCATGGCACGTGACGTGGTATACAGGCTTCCAACACTCCCAGTCGTGTCAAATGCTAAAGATTCTGACAGAGGCTGTAGCGCTTCAACAGAGTGAAGATGTAAAGCACATGAAACTATAGAGGTAAGTGTAATCCCAGTACAGTTTTGTATTAAAGCAGGTGGTCTTTTGGCTTCTAGTACATTATGGTACTTTTACATGAGCTTTAGAGCTTTAAAAAAAACAGGTTCCACTAATGTAGTTCTTGCAGAACATAGAGTTGCAGGGATTGGGAAAAACTTTTAACACTGCCTGGGGATTTTTTAACATCCAGCTTTTATTCACATGGTTTGGAGTCGTATTAAATAGAAGATGTAGGGGAGCACTTGCAATATTCTGTAATTATGCACAGCATATGTGCATATTATTGCGAACGTATCTTTGACAGTTCTGCACTCGCTCTTGCCATTCTACGGCCACCAGCGCCATCTTTGTTCTTCATAGTTGAAGTTTCTCCTGGTGCCATGTCTTTCTTCTTTATCAACTGGGCAACCTGTGATAATGCACCAATGTATTTACACCATCCCAGCACTTGCTGGGAGTGTACACTGATGATGTGCAGAAAGCAGTGGAGAAAGTGAAAAAGGTTGGCAGTAAAAAAAAAAAAAAGGTAAAGGAGTTTTTGGAAGACATACAAACCTAAAAACGACATGCTAGCAAAGCTTTTTTTCATGGTCCAGGTTTACTTTAAATCTTCTATCCTATGGCAGTATTTAATTTTTTCAAACCCTTTTCGCTGCTATCTTTAACGATGCCTACAGTAAAACTACTGCTTAAAGTGACATTAAAACCACCCCCCCCCCACCCCCCCGCTAGTGTAAGGACTTACCTTAAATTATGACTCTTGATCCGATTTTCTTCTTTCCAGTAGTTTTCAGGAGCCCCTACAGCGCTGGTGCCGGTCTCTGATCCAGCACTGACTCCTCTCTCTTCCTGACACTTCCTGTCCCACAGAGTCTGTGAGGGTGCACACTGCGTGCATTAACTTACCCTGTGTGTCTCCTCTTGTTCCGGGCTGAAGAACTCTATGCGCATGCGCCTGCCCCATGATCCTTTGCGGCCGCCAGAGAATCAGACTGGAGTGAGCAGCAGAGACACAGGTAAGCTATAATCCGTTAAACTTTTAAAAAAAATGTTTTTGCATATATCTACTGCTCGCTAGCAGTAGATATATGCAAAAAAAATGTGAGGGTTTAATTATTCTTTAATGGGCTCGTAAGTAATCATATTAATGTTAATGGCGTGGCGTATAAATATTCATTTATATTTACACATATCACTGGTTATGTAGTACGCATAGCTGTACTTGCTTTGTGTGCTTTTTTTGCTTTATACATTTTTTTTAACCTTTTTTTAAATTAAGACCTGTAACATGGTTCCAGAGCAGACAGTGTTTCCTTTCAGACTGTCTCTCTCTTATTAAATCTCCATAGTGCGGAAAAAAAAAGAGCAGGTGTGAAGAAAGGGAGAGGGGCCAGTCACTCCTCTAAAGGTGGCCATACACCATACAACCGCTTTTTTGACCAGACATTGCACCCTCGTTCAATTTAATTGGCCTATTTTTATTGATCGAATGACCAGATATTCGTTTGAGCATGTGCAGTTTTCATCTTGAGATTTTTGTTTCACCAAAAACGCCACTAACCCGTTGATATTCATCCAATTAGACGAAAGTTTTCTTGCCAGCTTGAAAGACGAAAATCTGCCAGTTGTGCACTTCCCAGCAACTGCCAGATTTTCAGACAAAAATGCGATCTCAGACGAAAATTGTAAGGTGTATGGGCACCTTAATCATTGACCTTTTCTGTGTTCGTGCTTTGTAAACAGACTTTTTTTAAATTAATTGACCGAAAATACAAATGCGCATTTGCTACAATACCCACCTTGTCTCTAGCACTATCTCCTGCAGAAGCTCTACTTTGCGGCTAGTTCTCTTCCTGCTTGAATGACAGCCAGCGTCATTTAGCACACTTCCTGTAAGCCCAGGCTGTCATGGACACACCTCCTGGGGTACGTCAGCACTTCAACCTGGGTTTGCAGTGCAGAACTGCTGTAAAGTCTTAAACTTTAAAACCAGCACCGTACTCTGCATGATTGAAGATTGCCTATTACAGGTGCTAGAAAAAGACCCTAGTATGTCACGTGACCAGTGATATTTTTCAGTTACCTGACGAAATAAAGAATTAACATGTTTTTAACAGTTTTAGTTTTTATTCTGGAACGTAACTTATACAAAAACGATGCATATTCTGTTTTAAATGTCATGAATGGGTGGGCTAATTAAACTACTTCAATGTAGGTTTGATAGAGGAGATTGGATCCAGCCAGATTTCCTGAGCACGGCTACACCGTAGGGTGCCATGCTATTTTACTCAGGCCCAGCTACCTCCTGTAGAGGATTTGGAGCAGATTCGATTTGCTGGTTGCTGGACTCTTCCCGGCTTCATTAGTTAGTTCTCCTTGGGGCCATGCTGCAGAAATATTTCATTCATTGTAGTGTGTTTTAAGTGACTGGGAATCTCTCTCCTGATAATCATAAAACATGTTCAATGTGTTGTGCAGATGTGCACTGTGTTTGTTAGTGTTCTACTACAGTTTTAGCTTCTGATTCCTTCTTTTTGCAGTTTTAACAACATCTCCCCCACATTCTGATCCCTAATAGAAGTAAATGGCCATTGTTACAAAGCCAGCAGGATACTTTGTACTCTTTACCGTAATTAGCTATTGGAAAAAGGTTGAAGAGGTACTATGTTATCCATGACTCAAATCAGAGGAACATTAACGTGTATTTGTGGACAAAAAGTTCATCCATGCAATACATGAACAATTCCCCATTTACATCCTTGCAATACATGAAGAATTACCCTTTTACAAATTCTAAAAGCGCAAAACAATACCTAATCTGCCAAAAAGCCAATGCGCTCCTAACTTCCTGTTGTGGGCTGACAATTCTGCCTCCAGTGCACTGGAGTTAAACCTCTCCCTAGTGGGATGTTTGCTACTAATTTTTTATTTTTTAAGCTGTGAGCATCCTAGGGACTGGTCACACCGAAACCTTTTGGTATCTAAAAATAGCAATAAAGTTACCAACATGCTTTTTTCTGTCACACATTCCCTTGGAAGCTCATGAGATGCTGTCACAGGTTAGCGATACCTTTTGTTTGTCTAGCTATTCAGATATTCCCTACTTTTGTATCTTTTTGCCTAGAAGAGTGCTCACATCAATAGAGTTATCACTATAAATACTTACATACATCTGTGAATTTCAAGGTAGGAGTTAGCGATGTTCAGATGCCAAGTACCGTACTCGGTACAAGTACAGATACTTTTCCAGCTCCAAGACTACACTAGAGAAAAATTCAAAAGTTAGGAGGCAGCTGTCATTTTTAAGGAGCACACGGAGCTCCTGGGATTTTTACATCTCTGTTTTAATGTATGATTTGTTTTATATAAATATATATAAGGGATTCAACGATAACATTTTTTCAAGTATAAGTACTGATACCTGTCCAAGTACTCACAGATACAAGTACTGATACATTTTTGTTTATTGTCATGTGACAGTTTTTCTAAAACACTATAGACTAATGATTTCAGGACAGTGGTGGAGCACCAGAGCCAGGTCCCAGCTGCAACCCCTGCATCCCTGGTAGTTCTCATGAAACTGGCAAGTATCGGCAGTGGTATGTAAAGATCCCTAATAGGAGTGCATTAAATTTCGATTGTGGAGACACCTAATGTTGCCAAGTGCTCAATCACAGTATATTGTTTAAATCGGGCTGACAAACCATTACTTTTAACATTGACAGTGCAGCTCTGAACTCCCAACTACGTGGCGTCAGCCCCGTCTATGTCATTTTGGATGAATTACAAAGAATACAGAGCCCCTCCACACCTCCATAACCCCTCCACAGGCAGCAAGCACAGGAAGATCACACGATTTCTGGTGAAATCGACAGGTATTTTGGCAGTCATTGGGCAGGTATAATAAACCACTTTCAATTATCTACTTAGCAGACCAAAAGGCAATGAATAAGAGACATTCATTGTAAGGGTTTAAATATACAATTTTTCCTTGTTTGACTGCAGTAAGCTGAAACCTAGTTGCTGTTGGCTATTACGATTTTCACCAAAGCATTACATTTGCCCTATCATATTAAATCAGCATGCTAGTTTGTCTGGGTAGTCCTAATACACCTACACTAAGCAAGCAAATCACAGAAGCCATAGGTCGCCAACATACAGTATTTGCTTGACCGCACAAAATACAGGTCATGTTATTCCTTATTACGTGTATTACACTGACATTAGCAGACTAAATATAGTTGTGTGACATTATGGGAATATTAGCTCGACATATTCCTAATAATATAAAAACACATTAGGTCTAATGTTTTTCTGTATTGTGCTTATTACCTGGAATGATGTGAGAACCATACGTGACAGGCCGCCACAGTACCGTGTGGGTTTTCCTGCAGACCTTTCGAATAAAATTTACTCTTAACATTTCCTAGACTGTCCATTGAAGAAGAAAATGTCCTAGTGCTTAATTAGGGTAATTGTTTTAATGGCACTGCAAAGAAAACACTATTAGTGATAATTACCACTCTAAGAGATGGATGACTCCGTACACACAATTCTCCTCATGAACCCACCATGGAATCTGTTCCAGAAGCCATGATGGATGCGGTGAGGGAGGAATAACCACGATCACAGGGTGTGACACAATACAGGGTCTGCGGCTACATGTTCACACACCAGCTGTACTTCTAGCAGACGTGAGAATAGCCGTGTTTCTGCGGGACACGGTGGCGTGCCGCTGGAACAGAAGGGGACGCGGCTGGAAGACAAATGAGCAGGAATGTTATTTTACTGATCTGGTTCATACTTCTGTCAGTAATGTGTTTCTCTTTTTCTGGAGAGGTGGCTTTTGGAACGTACACGTCAAAAGTGCTGCTAAACCTCAAGCACAAAATAGTTTATATAGAAGATCTATGGATAACTCTTGTAGATATTTGGTAGCGCTTGCCAGGTTCTAACTAAGGTGGGAACACTTCAGTGCCTATCGGTGAGAAGAATGCAGTTTTTAAGAAGCCAGCAATCATTTGTTGAGTTCACCATGGGTAATCATTTTTGGCTTAGGATGAATTTATCTTGAAGAATGTTCCATAAACTTGTAGGTCCAGCTCTGTGGAACTTACAAGTTTATTTCACTGAAGAAAGGAGGAGGGGAGAGGATATCGCACATGTCGGTCTATTAAGGGGCAGTATAGTGTTTGATACAGAGAAGTCCTACCCTTGTAACTCTCAACAGCAGCTGATGTCAGTGACATCCATAGATATGGGACATTTGTAAATCTGTATATGAGTTGCAGTCATAAAAATATGTCACTGGAAACATGCACGAATGTGAAAAGCACATCAAAGCGTATTTCTATTACTTTTCGTAAAGCATATCTAAATCCTGAAGCAAAAATGAATATATTGAAGCCTCCTAGTCCTTAGATAAGGGAACTGCATTTTTTTCAGGCTTTCTCCCCTAATTTTCACTTGCTAATACTGTGGAAGCATGCCTGCCTTTGTTCCTCTCCATTGGATAGGTGCTGATGGGATTAATATTTTACATAAGAAAGACAAGGTTAGTTGTGCTTTCTGTTAAACTCACAGGGAGTGAGAAGGATATCTAGAGGTTTATAAAGAATTCGCAGAGCCATTCACTCTGCAAATCTCTGTAAACGTTTGTTCTGGGCAAAAATAAATGTTCTTTGTATATTTTCTTTTCAGGTTGAATGTAATGCCACATTATGGCCATTAGATGGCTTTGAGGAGCCTAGGAAATAGGTATTCACTATGCTATATCTGTAAAAAATAAGTCAAGGCAACTGGACTTGCTGTATTTTTCTTGAAGATGTTTCACTAGTCTTTCGATTGTCTTGACTTACTTTTTACAGATATACCATGACCTGGATGAATGAGAACCTTCACAGACATATTCACTATGCTTATCAGCACCATCTAGTGGCAATAATGCTGTATTACATTTGATTTGATTCAAAAATATACTAAGAACCTTTTGTCTCTACTCACACACAACAAATGTTCACAAAGATTTGCAGGGGGAATAGCTGTGAATTGATTATAAATAAACTATTGGGAAGATTATGTATTTTCTGTACTTGTTTGTAAAGGTTCTTATTTATTCAAGTCATGGTATTGCTATTAGTAGTTAGTCACATTCAACTGGACTTGTTTTGTGCTGTTGAAGATGTTTTATAGCTTATCCACGCCACTTATTCAGTTCTAATGAGTGTCAGAAACATACCTCAGCATTTATATCTGCACAAGGTAGCACAGTCACCAAAGGATGGGATTATGTAATTAGAAAAGGGTGGTTGCACATCTTTCAAATCTCCTATCCTGTTCCTTGACAATCAACATCTGCCTTGGCACATACCTTGGTAATTGAATTAGGTGATTAGATTAGGGTAACTGCTACCTGCGTGGATATATAGTGGCTTGCAAAAAGTAGTCACTCCGCTTGGTATTTTTCCTATTTTATTGCATTACCACCTGGAATTAAAATGGATTTTTATTTGGATTACATGTAATGGACATACAAAAAATAGTCCAAAATAGTTTTCAAAGCTTATAAAAGGGAAAAGTGGTGCTTGTATATGTATTCACCTATAGATATACATACTGTATATATGAAGTCCCTTCATAAGATCTGGTCCAACCAATTATCTTCCAAAGTCACATACTGGAATTAGTTAAATAAAGACCACCTGTGTGCAAAGTGTCACATGATCTCAGTATATCTACACCTGTTCTGAAAGGCCCCGGAGTCTGCAACACCACTGAGCAAGGGGCACCATTAAGCAAGCGGCACCATAAAGACCAAGCAGCTCTCCAAACAGGTCAGGAACAAAGTTATGGATAAGTACAAATCAGGGTTGGGTTATAAAGAAATATCTGAAACTTTAAACATCCTATGGAGCACCATTAAATCCATTATTAAGAAATTGGAAGAATATGGCATCACAACAAACCTGCCAAGAGAGGGCCGTCCACCCAAACTCACGGACCAGGCAAGGAGGGCATTAATCAGAAAGGCAACAAAGAGACCAGAGATAACCCCGAGTGAGCTGCAAAACGGCACAGCAGAGTTTTGAATTTCTGTTCATAGGACCACTTTAAGCCGTACACTCCACAGAGCCGGCCTTCATGGAGGAGTGGTCAGAAAAAAGTCAATGCTTATAGAAAAAAAAAAGCAAACACTTTTATTTGCCAAAAGGCATTTGGGAGATTTGGGAAGAAGGTTCTTTGTTCAGATTAGACTAAAACTGAGGTTTTTTTGGCCTTCAAAGAAACCGCCTTTCTGACGCAAACTCAAAACCTCTCATTACCTCGAACACCATCCCTGCAGTGAAGCATGGCAGCAGCATCATGCTGTGGGGATGTTTTCATCGGCAGTGACAAACTGGTCAGATTTGAAGGAATGATGGATGACGCTAAATACAGGGAAATTCTTGAGGGAAACATTTTTCAGTCTGCCAGAGATTTGAGATTGGGACGGCGGTTTACCTTCCAGCAGGACAATGACCCTAAAAAAATAAAAAAATGCAAACAAATAACAAAAATAAAGTTTATAAAATAAAATTAAAAATAGAAAAAAACTTTTTTTGGTGTGTCATTTTAAATAAAAAAATGTTTTATTATAATCTTCTGAACAACGGGAACAGACATCAAAACAAAAGTGACCCTTCCCTATGCTATCCAAAACTAAAAAATGTTTTTTTGGCAAAGTGGTAGGCATGTTGTGTAAATCAAATGATACAAACTCCCAAAATATCCATTTAAATTCCAGGTGATAAAGCAACAAAATAGAAAAAATGCCAAGGGAGTGAATACGTTTGACAAGTGACAAATAGCACCTCGCGCCAAACCCTGTGTAGCTGCAAGCACTATAAGAAGTGTTAACCTCTGAATGTATCAAATTATAATAATGAATGTGCTGCGCTTCATCTAGAACAATAAATAAATAAACAAATCTCTATAATAAGTGCTAAACAATACAGGCAACCCGTACTTACGAACTGAGGTCCATAGGCTGCAACGGTCTGTGTCCCTTCAAATCCCCGCTGTTCTCCCCGCCTGTGTTGGCAAAGGCAGCGGGGACACAGACCACTGCATTCCTCCGCTGCTGTACCGTCCGGTTCCTCCTTCTTCCGGTGTATCTGCACCTCCTCTTCTGCCGGTCCATCCACTCCTCTTCCCGGGTGCATCCGCTCCTCTTCTCCCTGTCCGTCCGCTCCTCCTCCCGGTTACTCCCATTGTCTGCTGTCAATCAGCAGGGGAGGACCTGATGGAGAACTTTCTCCTTCCGGCCCCATCTCTGCTGATTGGCAGTGGGCAGATGCAATAGTCAGCCTGCTATTGGCTATTTCAATTTGAAATAGCCAATAGCAGGCTGGCTATTGTTCCCAGCATTAAAATAAAAAAATAAATTTAAAAAAAGGTTTAAAAAATAAAATTAAAAAGACAAAGAAAAGTTGTAAAAAAGTTAAATAAATAAAAATTAAAAATGCAAACAACAAAAATAAAGTTTATAAAATAAAATTAAAAATAGAAAAAAACTTTTTTTGGTGTCATTTTAAATAAAAAATCTTTTTATTATATTATAATCTTCTGAACAACGGGCAACAACAGACATCAAAACAAAAGTGACCCTTCCCTATGCTATCCAAAATGAAAAAAAAAATATTTGGGCTGGAGTTACACTTTAAATGTACCTGTTCCGACTTACATACAAATTCAACTTAAGTACAAACCTACAGTTCCTATCTTGTATGTAACCCGGGGACTGCCTGTACATGCAATCAAAGTTTATAAGAAGAGCAATTGTGAACACTTTGATTGCATGGAGTGAATACTTTTGCAAGCCACTGTAGCTGCTATGTATGTTCCTGACACTCATGAAAAAGTGTCTATAAAACATCTTCAACATTATTTAACAAGTCCAGTTAAATGTGACTAACTACTACTACTAGCTATTTTCTAGAAAATGAATGCAGCCACTACATCAGTGACTGGTAAGATGCAATATATTACATTTTTGTTTATAGTTTAGGTATCCTTTACATTTTACAATAGTAATGCAAAATGGGACCTTTTTCAGGTAACACTTTAGTCTTCTATTAAAAATCAATGGCGACATGCATGACTGCTTTAATAAACAATATTTTCATATACTGTATATATTATAGCACTGTGCGGACGTGGGATGTGTCCAAAGACAAGAAGCATAAAAGCATCTTCAAACCAAGATCTGCTCAAGGAAAACGTGTGATCCCAACTTGTGCCACCTACAATAGAGATGGCAAGCTAATAGCCGCAGGATGCCAGGATGGAACCATACAAATCTGGGACAGAAATATGAGCGTAAGTAGCAGAATATTATATTCCTTTCTGTATGTACATGCTTACATTGTTTTATTTTTTCGTGGTTTTAGATTTTAAAGTGGACCTGTTGTGCATAACCAAAATATCTGTAGCTTTTCTCATGGGCCGTGTTACATTTTGTAGATACCATCACATATACTGTCATTACATTTTCAGAGTTTGGGACACATTACAGGCCTGCCTATGACCAATCAGGAGCATGCGGGGAAGAGTATACACACAACCAAATGTATCTAAGGCATGCTGCATGCCTTATGTCAATGAATATATAACCCCCTTTGGAATACTCCGTACTTGCATTTGTTTATTGTTTCGTTGTTTGCTGCATTTGTTCATATATTTTGAATGTTACAGGTATGCTTTAATAGTGATTAAGGGACATATAAACTAAACTAAAGCATGTAAAAGTTAAACTATGCTACAGGAGGGACTCAGAGGACCAAAAATAATTGCTATGGAAATCAAAATATTTGATTTTGCCCATAGTTCCACTTAAATATAATGTAACTTTTTGTTATTGGATAAAAACCCTCATTCTCTGTTCCCCAGTTGCATTCCTGCATTGTCACATGGCATGGCCCACTGTTGTCTGCATTGGGATAACGATGCAGAGCATGACATGCCTTTGATGCTAGAGCAAGTGGCAGAAAGAGGAGATCGGCAACACTAAGATGGAAGATAAAAAAACAGATGGAAAAATGGAATAGTGATAATTTATACACACTGAGGGGAACTTATCAAAACTGGAGCAGCTGTGAATGGCAACCAATCAGCTTCTCTTTTTTATTTTCAAATCTTAACTGAACAAATAGAAGAGAAAAGCAGATTGGTTGCTGTGCACAGCTGCTCCAGTTTTAGTCTGCTCCAGTTTTGATAAATTCCCTTCAGGGTGTTACCAAAATAAATGTCATCCAGCTTGGGTTCAGACCTACACTTTATTGCCAAAAGTATTGGGACTCCTGCCTTTACACGCACATGAACTTTAATGGCATCCCAGTCTTAGTCCGTAGGGCTCAATATTGAGTTGGCCCAACCTTTACAGCTATAACAGCTTCAACTCTTCTGGGAAGGCATCCACAAGGTTTAGGAGTGTGTCTATGGGAATGTTTGACCGTTCTTCCAGAAGAGCATTTGTGAGGTCAGGTACTGATGTTGGACGAGAAGGCCGGGCTCGCAGTCTCCGCTGTAATTCATCCCAAAGGTGTTCGATCGGGTTGAGATCAGGACTCTGTGCAGGCCAGTCAAGTTCCTCCACCCCAAACCCGCTCATCCATGTCTTTATGGACCTTGTTTTGTGCACTGGTGCGCAGTCATGTTGGAACAGGAAGGGGCCATCCGCAAACTGTTCCCACAAAGTTGGGAGCATGAAATTGTCCAAAATGTCTTGGTATGCTGATGCCTTAAGAGTTCCCTTCACTAGAACTAAGGGGCCAAGCCAAACTCCTGAAAAACAACCCCACACCATAATCCCCCCTCCACCAAACTTTACACTTGGCACAATGCAGTCAGGCAAGTACCGTTCTGGCAACCGCCAAACCCAGACACATCCATCGGATTGCCAGACAGAGAAGCGTGATTCGTCACTCCAGAGAACATGTCTCCACTTCTCTAGAGTCCAGTGGCGGCGTGCTTTACACCACTGCATCCGAGGCTTTGCATTGCACTTGGTGATGTAAGGCTTGGATGCAGCTGCTTGGCCATGGGAACCCATTCCATGAAGCTTTTTATGCACTGTTGTTGTGCCAATCTGAAGGCCACACGAAGTTTGGGGGTCTGTAGCTATTGAATTTGCTGACAGTTGGCGACTTCTGCGTGCTGTGCCCTTCAGCATGCGCTGACTCTGCTCTGTCATTTTATGTGACCTACCACTTCATGGCTGAGTTGCTGTTGTTCCCTGTTGCTCCCACTTTGTTATAATACCACTAACAGGTGACCGTGGAATATTTAGTGGAAAGGAAATTTCACGGATGGACTTATTGCACAGGTGGCAACCTATCACGGTACCACGCTTGAATTCACTGAACTCCTGATAGCGACCCATTCTTTCACAAATGTTTGTAGAAGCGTCTCCGTGTCTAGGTGCTTGATTTTATACACCTATGGCCATGGAGGTGATTGGAACACCTGAATCCAATGATTCCCCAACACTTTTGGCAATATAGTGTCCTTTTAAAGGGTATTTATGGTCAAAAACGAAAAATAAACCTGTATTTCGATATTTAATTTCTATAAGTTCTATCCCACTCCTAATAACCATATTGATCTAGAAGTTTGTAAACATATTTACTGTGACGGACTGAACCATCACTGGGGCTGCTGGAGGAGCCTGAGGGCTAGCCTCCTTCCTAGAGACTATGGACCTAGGACTATAGAGACCCCCCCTTGTGGGTTGAACTAGGTGTCCGGGGCCCATGGACGGCTGTTGCGGGGGACCCTGGCCCTACAGCCGTCCAATTTCACAATTCAATACCGGCTCTGGAAACCCACTGTAAATGACAATGGTGCACATATCAGCCCTCCCATTCAAGCTATCAGACCAATCCCTGTTTACCCTGTTTCAAGTCCTCATTTGCATGGCCAAGAGGACCTAAGTGAGGACTAGAGGATACTTTGCAGTTGACCAATAGGAAGGTGGTCGGTTGGGCCACCTTCAAACTGTTCTTTATAAAAGTGTGTGTGTGCATCCAATAAAGGAGATTCCTGTTTGAACTTACATGCAGCCTGCCTGGTGTTTGTTCTGAGCTATCACCACTGGATACGAACGGCACATAGCTGTAGTACGAATCCCAAATTATCGGATGTCCGAAATATCAGACGCTGCAGTCTGAAATCTAAGGAGTGCCGGGAGAGTGGAACCGAGCGAGCAGGGGCTCGTTACATTTACCATTTGTGTCTTGAATTGAATTGTGATTATAATGCCTTCCCTATGTTGTAAAGCACTGCACAAACTGTTGGCGCTATATAAATCCTGTATAATAACAATATTAATAATAATATTTATTGAAGATGCCCATACGATGAACATTCTCAATGTACTGACACAATTCCACTCAGTGTTGTGATATGAACTTCCTTGTTTCACTACTCGAACTAAACCTGCCATCTGAACTACAACTTAACCTCTGAACTTCCTACAATGTAGCATTACCATTGCTTGCTGAAAGCCATGCATGATGAGATATGTAGTCTTGAAAAATCGAGATCGCATAACATGCAGCAGCAGGGAAAGAGATACAAAGCACACTGGGAATCCAGGAAGTTGATGAAAGTGATGGGCAGACAGAAGGCAGCACTTACGACGTAAAAGGGATTTTTTCAAGTAAGCTTTGATTGCATTATCAAAAGCAACTCTAGTATGTCTTCCTATTACAATGCTGATGTTAGAACAGGATGGCATTTGCTGTGAATTTAGAACTGCTTCAAGAGATTCATCTACAGAATCCAGGCAAAGTAAAAATACTAATTTTGAGTAGACTGATCATAAAAGATGCATCACCAGAAAACTGGTGTTCTATAAAAGATTTTATATTGATTGGGATGTTTGATGAAGGTGTAATGAAAAAAAGACGCACTTAATGGAAGACAGGGAAAGCATGTGAAGAAAAGGCTAAGTGTCGTATAGCCAGTGCTGTCCAGGACTGCAAAGTCTGCTAGTCTTCATCAGGATGGGCAGAGTAGATGTGGGGGCCAACTCCTTTTCCATGAGCTGCTTTTCATCCTCTCCCTATGCTCACGTTAGTATATACAGCCCTGACATATTGCTTTTTTTTTCATGGCACGTGGAGGACCACCATATGATTTTATGAAGTTTTAAGTGTTGAGCATTCTGACTTACGTCAGTGGTTTTTCCATTCATTTCTTCTAGATGACCAGCAGATCTCTCATGTCTTTCTACTGCCTGCATACACACAGTGCCTATAAAATGTTATTCAAAATATGTGCAGCCTTCACTTGTAAAAGCCTTCTGCCGAGCCATGAACCTACCTATAGTCACTAAGGTGTTATTTGGTGCTCATTTTGTAAACATATTCACTTGTTAAAAGAACATTATGACTCGGTCATCTTTACAACCAGCCCCTCTCTTTAAATGTCTATTTAACCTTGTGAGAACAGTATTTATAAAGTGAGGACTAAAAATGCTCTGCCTTTGATGAACAGCTTCTATACTAAATCCTTCTATGGCATTATAGAATGCCATTCTGTTAAAACCGGGAGGCAAGTCTCTGTATTAAAGGTTACCTCCAGCAAAACCAAAACAATCAAAACCGAAACAATCTGCTTGTGAATTTTGCTCTCTGTACACCAAGCCATCGCTGTTTCAAAGTGAAAAAATGTTAAGTCAACAGAATGCATAGTGATTTACCGTATAACAAATGTACACTGTATGACCAAACGTTTGTGGACAGCGGGCCATTAAACCAATGGGCGTCCCATTTCAAAACTATGGGCACCCCCTTCCTTTGCAGCTATAACAGCTCTCCGCTTCTGGGAAGGCTTTCCACAAGATTTTGGGCACCCTCCTTCCTTTGCAAGGCTTTCCACAAGATTTTGGGCACCCCCTTCCTTTGCAGCTATAACAGCCTCTCCGCTTCTGGGAAGGCTTTCCACAAGATTTTGTAGTGTGTGGGAATTTGTCCCCATTCAACCAAAGGAGCATTTGTGCGGTCAGTTGTTAGACAGAAGTACTTGGCTCGCAGATTCCAGGCCATCCCAAATGTATTCAATATGGTTGAGTTTTAGTGCGCTGTGAAGGCCACTTGCATTCCTATACACCAAACTCATCAACTTACATCAACGCCCCCAATCTGTTGTAACAAAGTTTGATGCGCACAGTTGTCTAAAATGTCTTTGTATGTCGTAGCAGTAAGAGCATCCTTCACTGGACACACAAACTCCATAATTTGGAGGAGGCGTGTCTGTATACTTTTGGCACTATAAGGCAAGGCAAGAGGAATTTTAAAGGGTCAGTCCAGTCAAAACAATATCAGATTTGAGGGAACTCTGCTACGCCAAATACCCCACCTGACTTCTTCAGTGTTTCAGTTACTGAGATAGGAATATTTCCGTTCTGGAGCTCCCAGCATTCCCTTACCAACCTAGGTGTAAAGGAGAAGTAATAACAATTCCAAAAAGACAATTGGTTCTTCATGACCTGAAAGTGGAGCTTTACCCATTTCTTCAAAAAAACAACAAAGGCACCTCTAGAAATGTCGATCTACAAACACATACTTCTGGATAGTTGCAGGCTTTTTATTTTTTGCATACCTTTTTTTTTTTTCTGTTATTCCCCAGTCTTCTGACAGTGGCCATTTTAACTAAGGGCAGGTTACTAGATCTCTCTTTACATCCTGGAACTCTGGCACATGTAACTATTTATTAGCGGTAATTATATAGCACCAACAATTTGCGCATCGCTTTACATAGTGACACATTTACATCAGTTCCTGCCCTCAAGGAGCTTACAATCTAAGGTCCCTATCTCACATGTACACATACAAGGTCAATTTAGACAGGAGCCAATTAACCTTCCAGCATATATTTGGAGTGTGGGAGGAAACCAGAGTACCTGGAGGAAACCCACACAAACACAGGGAGAACATGCAAACTCCTTGCAGATAGTGTCCAGCCCGGGATTAGCACTTTCCCTAAACTGTGGACTAAGCCTTTCCCTGAGATCTTGTGAGATTACAAATGGAATTTCCCAGCAATGCTCTGCTGATGTAACCTTCCTAGGATGAAATGCTTGAGCACATGCATATACTGAATTCATATCAGTATACAGAACTGTATGGTGATGTGATATTTAGCCAAAGGGGGTAAAGGTCCACTTTAAGCGGAGAAATCTCTCCAAATTTAAATCCAAGATGTGAAACGGCTTATTTGAAAAGACCATGTTGCCAGACCATTAATTTCAAGAAAAAGTTTCCGATTAGGTTATATGTGCATTTAGTGTATTTTAGGCATGTTATGTACTTGTAAAAGTCTCCCATTTCTAGACATCCAAAAGCTGTAAGACTTTTACTGGGTGCCGCCATCTTGAATGTGGTTTCAGCAGACCTAGTAGACTCAGAGCTCCTTCCCCAGCAGCTACATACAAGTTTATGTAGAGAGGTGAAGGAGTGCCCCCATCTTGAATGTTGTTTCAGCTAGACATGTGCACCGGCAAAAAATAGTTTTCGTTTTGATTCGGATTTTGCGTTATTTCGGGATTCGGGTTCGAAAGTTAATTCGTTTTTGGATTCAGACGAAATTTGTTAGCTGTAGTCTGTACGAATTGTCGTTTCGTTTTCGTTCGTTCGTTGCAGCAAAGTGACATTTGAGGAAAAAAAATGTTTTTTTTCAGTCTGCTGAAGAGGGGGAAAAAAAAGCTTGAGGTTCTCCCACAATTCATACCAGACCCTTTCGGTCTGGTAGGCATGTTAGGATGGACCCCCCAAGTTAAAACAAAAAAAAAGTGCGCGGAGTTCCCCCCAAAATCCATACCAGGCCCTTTAAGGTCTGATAGGAATTTTAAGGGGGAAACCCAGCCCCAAAAAATGGGGGGGGGGGGGGAAACTTGGGTTCCCCCCTAACGTACCTACCAGACCCTTGATCCGAGCACAACTGGTAGGGATTTTAAGGGGGAAACCCAACCCCAAAAAATGGGCGGGGGGGGGGAAACTTGGGTTCCCCCCTAACGTACCTACCAGACCCTTGATCCGAGCACAGGCCCGGCATTGGGACACCCTCCCAATGCCGAGGGCATGTGGCCTGGTAAGGCGCAGGAAAGGGGGGGCGATCGAGCGTCCCCCCCC
>NW_017307032.1:58140-68858 GCF_000935625.1 Nanorana parkeri
GCGTCCCCCCCCCTCTCCCTGCGCCTCCCAGGCCACATGCCCTCGGCATTGGAAGGGTGTCCCTATGCTGATGGGGACAAGGGCCTCTTCCGCACGACCATGACCCAGTGGTTGTGGGGGTCTGCGGGTAAGGGGGATTATTTGCATCGGGGTACCCCTTTAATTAAGGGGGCACCCAGATGCTGTCCCCGCGCCGCAATAAAAAAATGTCCCACCACCCGACCACCGTCCGAACCCGAGGAAAACTTGCTGCAAAATTACATCTCCTGCCCGAAAGTAAACAGATGGGCGGAGCGAGCTGGGACGCCACAGCTCACTCCACCCATTTGACATTCTCAGCTGTCAAATATCACATAGCATTTGGGAGCTCCCAAATGCCATTCGGGTCTGTGAGCCGAGGTGTCACAATACTTTTCATATGCAACGAACGAAACGACAATTTGTACAGACTACTGCTAACGAATTGCGTAATCGGAAGTTCGGATTCGTTTTCATTCGTTATATCTGTAATTCGGATACATCCGAATCTCTGAGTTTCCGAAATTTCGTCCGAATTTCGATTCGAAACGAAATGAATCACACATGTCTAGTTTCAGCAGACCTAGCAGACTCTGAGCTGTCACTCGTTACTCTCTTTAGTATTTCCCTTCACTCCTCTCCCAGCAGCTACATACAAGTTTATGTAGAGAGGTGAAGGGGTGCCCCTATCTTGAATGTGGTTTCAGCAGACCTAGCAGACTCTGAGCTGTCACTCAAGTTACTCTATACTATTCCGCTTCACTCCTTTCTCAGTAGAGAGGTGAAGGGGGAGTGTAGGAGCTAGGCCAGCAAAGACTGTGCTACAGAACTGACTCTCCTGGAGTAGTCAAATTTTGTCAAGTTCAAAATCACATTGCAAGTAAATATAAAATCATTAATCGATAGGAAAACCTCTGCGTGTGAGCATTTAATAATACTGTGCTTTCACCTGCCATTTTTTAAGTTGGTCACAGGGTCATTAACCTGCTGAAATCTACTTAACACGGTAGGCCTAGAGAGCTTCAAGTGGCCCATAAACCACCAATTCAGCACCAATGCTCTAATCACAAATAGCAATGCTCTGAAAGTACAATAACTTGCTGAGTCAAGAGGCATTCAAGAAGCTCCTGTCCACAGTTCTTTTTTGTATCCTGACATGATATATCGTTCCAGCTTGAGAGCCTAAACCTGAGTATTTAAGAAATTCTAAACAGAATTGTTAATGGTGAGTGTTGAGGAGATAACAGGACCACCAGAAGCTTTCTAGATGTATATGAAAAGCAGAATCTCAGCCAAATTATGTAGAAAGAACTCAAGCTACCAGTCACATTATTTTTGTTACCATAACAATGTGTAGTCTTTTGTTGGGAGTCAATATTTGAAAGCAAGGATTTCCATTTGTTTTATCGTTTTTATGGGCTTGTTAAGTAATTTGAAATAATTATTTTTCCGTCTGGGACTGGTTTATCTTTACACATAATAGAGAGATTCAGTTACATTATTTTTATGAGTCCAGTGATTAGCATAGAAAACTAAGTATTTAAAAATGTAGTTCCTTTGCGTTAGAAGACACCAATCAATCCACCCCACCAGCCTTGACATCCAGAAGCTTAAAGAAGAACTCTGGCAAATTAAAACACAACCCTTGCAGTGGGGCTACCCCCTGCACTGCAAGGGTTAAGTGCTCGTTTTGGTCCAGGATATAAAATATAGAAGATATACTCACCCACTCCTCAGTCCCGCCTAGCTGCTAGACCGGTCCCCGCAGCCTCCTCTCCCAGGGCTCTGGCAGTCTAAGGACCTGTGATGTCATCGCGTCCAATACAAGGGTGTTGGACGTGGAGACGCTGAGAGACATTCAACAGCCGGGGTGGGGTTGGAAGAGGTGAGCAGTTACCACCGCAGGACCCAGGATCAAGTGAGTATATCTTTTGTTTATTTGCATCCCTAGACCAAAACATGCACTTAAAGTGACACTAAACTTAGGAGTTAAACCTTAAAAATGCATTGTTACCTTAACTATTAACAAAAATGTATCTGATTTGTGTATCCCTCGACTGTAGACCCTCAAATCATCTCTGAATTGGTGGTGACACTGTCCTTCCTTCTGGAGGGTGGCTACTTTTTTCCCCCATGGTCCCTGTGTGTGTTGTAAAGTAGTCACCGCTCCAAGCTCTGTGTGTGTCTCCTGAAACACATAGGCCCAGCAAGGTAATCCATTTCCCTGCACCTCTTTTCTCCCCCCTCCCTTATACAAGCTAGTAAATGGTTGGCTGCTGGAAACTGCTGTCCCTTGTGAACTGGTACTGGACAGGAAGTTCAGGGAAGCTGAGCTTAGAGAATTGGAGCTGTTTGGAAACATGATGACATAAAACATAAGTGCTTGGACAAAAATGTAAAGAAATACTTTGCTGGGCAATAATTGTTTGATCTGGATTCAGTATTGAAAAAAAAAGTTTAAGTTTAACCAGTTGACATCCGCGGTGTTAAACCCCCTTCCCATCCAGGCCATTTTTCAGTATTCAGCGCTGCGGTACTTTGACTGACATTTATTCCGTCATGCAGCGCTGTACTGAAATGAATTTTATACCCTTTTTTGGGGACAGATAGAGCTTTCTTTTGGTGGTATTTATTCACCACTGGGGGTTTTATTTTTTTACTATATTAAGGAAAAATTACCGAAATTTAAAAAAAAAAAACAGTTTCCCCTATATTAAATGATAAAACATTTATTATTACCCAATTTTTTGGTAAAATATAAAAGATGGGGTCACGTCGGGTAAAAAGACACTAAACATGTCAAGCCTTAAAATTGCGTGCGCGCGCGAAACCTCAAAAAACGATAATACCCAAAATTGGCCATAGGCGACGCTTTAAAAGCTGTTACCGCTCATCAGTTTAGTGTTATCAGTGATTGATGGCCCTAAAATGATTGCTCTCACTGCGACGTTCGCGGCGATATGTAACATGTGTAGCGCAATTGTAATTTTTGCGCGCTGGGGCACCGGACGCGTATTTACGTTTATAGGCGCGTAAACGTGGGGGTGGGGGAGTTAAACATTTTGGGGGGTTTTTTTCCCCTTTTTTTATATGTGACTTTTATTTTATTTTACTTTTTTATGTTACTTTTATTTTTTTTTATTTATATTTACTTTTTTGCACTTATTGTTATTGCTATTATATAGGGGGATAACAATCCCCCTATATAATAGCAAAGGCACACTGACAGGTCCTCTTTATGGAGACATTAGGGGTCTCTAGGACCCCTAATGTCACCTGTGGACCCCAAAAGAAGCTGATGAAGCAGAGATCTGCTTCATCAGCTTCTCTCTGGCTATAGCAGCCAGATGACTGACAGGTGAATGCGGAAGTGATGTAATACACATCACTTCTGCATTCACAGCCCGGACGGAGATCAGCAAGGAGCTGATCTCCCGTCCTCCTCCTCCTGACGCCCACCTAGCTAGGGGGCGCGCGCGAGCAGAAAAAAATTGCCTCCTGGAGACGGCAACCCGCAAATGCTGCAGTGCCGTCCGTCCGTTTTTTTACTACGGGCGGACGGCAAGTGGTTAATAATACCCTCAAGTAAGAAGATTGAAAAAGTAAAAAAAAAAAATCGAATGCAGCCACCTCCTCTAAGCACTAGTGAGCAATTAGCTGTCTGCCTGAATTTTAGCTTTTAAATATGTTTTTAATAACCTTGAATATAAATTATAATTATAAATGATACTCCTGTTTGTTTTACCTGGTTTGTGGCTTGTATTGAAGTGTATTTTCTTTCATTTTAATAAGTCCCTGCAACGCTCTGACATTTGACTTTATGCATCTGTGGATTGTTTTTTGTCTGAAAATGTTCAATAAAAAAATTATCTGATTTAAAAAAAAAAAAATGACTCCTAATTAGAGAAAATATAGAGCAACCCACATCCCTGCAGTTTCCAGACACTGCAGCAGTCACTCACAATACACTGCGCTGTATTAAACAGAAGGATTTCATGTAGTGAAGCACTTCTGTCTCTGCCAAGGAGAATGACAAATGTGGTAAGTATGTTGTCCTTTGTACTGGTCCATCTACACACTCTTGAAGCCGATGGTCCCATTAGAGGGAGGCAGCGTATTGCTGAAGCCGCCATCAGAGTCTCTGCACTCACCACTGTGTGTATATATAGAACCCTGACACAAAATATAACCAGACTGTTAAGACAAACTTGGCTTTTGACCAGGCCTACAAATCCATCTTCGAGTCTTCTGACGATTACCCTTTATTTATGGTTTGCTATGAGAGAACGTTTCATAGTTGTTTTACTTTTGGGCTGGCTAGATAAAATTGAGCGTTTCAGGGAATATTCATATACATGAAAGTGAAAACAAGGGGAAGCTAAATCTTTCTTTTATAGTCGAATTGTTTCTTAAGGAGAACCTGTCACCCACAAGAACACTGTAATTCTCACATTGGACTTGTAACATTCAAGTAACATTTCTGCCAGTATGTCTGTTTGTGGATTAATGTTACAATGTAATAATAAATTGAATTCTGGATGTGGCCAAGTTCAATGGTTCTATAGTTGTAACTCAATAATAATGTTGAGTGGTTCAAAGCCATAACACTGATATCTCTGCATAATTATATAATTTTTCTTTTTTTGGGCAGATGTCTGCCTATGGATTACCCTGCTTGAGCTTCACTGTTAAAAAAAACCTTTTTTTTTTGGCTTTACTTTTTTTTTAGGTCACAGGAGGACAGCCACTAAGGTATTCCTGTGACCCAAAGTCAACATAGAGAGTGCTCCTGCCCCTATATGCTGACAGCACAGAGCCGCACTGCAGTTGGGAACGATTCCAACAATATTGTCAGGATCCACCCTGTTACCTTATTGACAGCCGGCTCTGCCTCTCTAGATCCAGAGCTATCTGTGCTCGCCCCCTCCCATGTCTGTCCCTCCAATGAGCACTGGAGGATCGGGGAGGGGCAGAATCCACTGACGGTCACCACTCTCTGTAAGGAGGAAACCATGAGATGGGTGATCAACAGTTACATGATCACTCAGTTCTCGGTCTATAGAGCTGGTGGGTGATAGATGCAATGTCACACGCCGGTTGTAAGTATTAGGAAGAGTACATTTTTCTCTCTCAATAATTCTCCTTTAAATCAAAATACATTTCTGCAATATATCTTACAACACTGTGATTAAGCTTTACATGGGAGAGATTGTTATTACAGAAAGCCTACACTCTAAATATATTATTACTCAGGTTGATGCAACAACATCAACATTATGCATGCTTGAATTTGGCCTGAGAACAGACAAAAATCTCCAAGTCTAGTTATGAATTTGACACAAATCAATAAATATATCTTTAGATTCAAGTAGTAACCTGATCTGTCTTGATAGCATCCTGCTGCTTGCTGTTTAATATTTTTTATTATGAGATTGATTTTTAAATTAGCCACAAGAGGGAGCTCTCAGCGAGCATTCAAATCCAACTACTCTGTCTTTTTAAGGTAACCTCACAGGCAGTGCATTGTTTTCAGTGTGTTGGCTGATTAGTAGACTGGCATTGAGAGACAGAGCATTAAAGGGAATGTTATGTGGAGAGGTTTTATATATTAATCTTTCTTTATTATAGTCAGGACCAAAATATCAACAATTTAATATATGTTCATTTTGTTTTCAGTTAGGTTTATATGAAAAATTGAATATTAATATTTGTATTCTCTTTTTGAGCCAGAAGATGGACCTTTAGTTCCACTCTGACATTTTCTAGTGCCTCCTTAGCCTTAAACTATTTTTTAAAAAAAGCTTAGTGTTTACACAGCTCAATAGCTTAACCTCAAATGTACAGCACAAGTCAATGAGTCAGAGCAGTGACTCATCCCTTATTGGACAGCTCTACTGTGGTTTACATCAGAGAAAGCCAGTGGGCTGCTTTTGCGGGCACGATCATGGCTTGCTCTTAGACTGCTCCCTTCAGTTTGAGTACCCCTCCAGCGGTCTAAGGTCCTGTGAGCCATCACATTCTATATAGGGTGTAGAACGTAAGGACCCAGAGTGACATACCAATACTGGAGCGGAGGAGGAGCAAGGCTGCAGGGAGTGCTGTAGGAGCCAGCTGGGATCGTCGTTCGGGTGAGTATAACTTTATTATTTTGGCTCCCTAGACAAAACGAGCACTTAACCCTTGCAGTGCGAGGGTAGCCCCATTGCAAGTGTTGAGATTTAATTTGTCTGGTAATATGCTTCAAATGTTTATTTGTAAAACACAGAATATATATACTATATATATCTATAGATATATCTATATATATAAACCATATTTATTCCCAGATATTTTTTTCTCAATTTTCTTAAATCATTCTGAATTGAGAAAGCTGTTTGGATGACCAGTGAAACGTCTTCAAGAAAAATACAGCATGTCCAGTTGCCTTGACTTTACAGATATTCCTTGATGGATATGCTGATGTGATTTTGATTATTATTGTGTTGATAGATCTATTTTGTGGTTTAACTTGAACCTAGTCCAGTCTGGGTGGCAGCCATAGCTCCATCCATAGGTACAGTAGAAACCCAGGGACACAAAGTATGTTATTTGCAGAAAAAGAAAACGAATGCAGCCGCCACATATAAGGACTAGTAAGCTGCACTATATTACATTTGTGGGTTTAGATGCACTTTACCTGACTGATGTGAACTTTGTTGTAGAACAATGATTTCCATACAGGGGCAGGCTAGTGAATAATTCTACATGCTATAAATTAAATAAAAAAGTAACTAGTTAGTCATTGGGGAATACCTTTCTTAGCACTATATTTCTTCTATGCAGCAATGGAAATCGGTTCTCTATGGCAAAGAGCTTACATGTTCCCTTGCTGGAGTGGTTGACATAAACCAGCCGGAGCAGAGAGTGATGAAATGGGAAGAGGGGTGTAGTCCATCTGCACTGTATTTAATATACGACTCCACTGACACTCCACAGCCTGTAACTGGATCTTCAAATGAAGCAGCTGTTTTCTCTGAACCCAGATATTTCTCCCGAGATAGGAAGCCAGTTTCCGCCATATAGATTATTTGCAGAAAAGGGAAATAATATATATTGTCGATGATATGTAGACCATTCCACCAGGCCAACTTAACAGGAAATGGTTAAGTTGTAATGGGCCTTGGTTCTGTAAAATTCAGCATGCTGTAAAAAAATAAAAATTGAAGCTACAGAGGTTTCCCCAGTGATTCACACACTTTGAGAACTAATATTTTAAATTAACAATGCAATGGATATTGTATTGTAGGTGGAATATCTTCTGAATTGTTTTCTGTCCTATCTACAGTAAAGCAGAAGATATGGTTCTTTACTATTCTCTCAATACAGTATACCATACACTGTGCCGCTGTCATCTGCCATTCATTCAAGAGTTGCTTTCTCATAGTTCACACTTTAAAGGAGAACTATGAGATGAGTGATTTCCACTCACCTCATAGTTCTAACCGACCTGTTACAATGAGACTGTCACAGGTCGGCTCAGTAGATCGGGAGGTGAGCGAACACATACCAGGTTCGCTCACCTCTCGATCCTGTCACGGCTCTCGGCCGTGACAGGGAGAGGGTCTGGATTCCCCTCTCCCCGCTCCGATCTGCCAGCGCTGACTGGCGGAACGGACGGGGGCGGGTACAGCTGGCCCTGCCTCTAGATAGGCAGAGCCAGCTGTCACTCACGCAGCTGGGCGAATCCCGTCATCTACGTCGGGATCCGCTCCGGCTGCGGCGTCTCAGTATACCGCGAGCTGTAGCTCGCGGTATACTGAGCTTAGGGTAACGGGAGGACGCTAGTTTGTGTCCTCCCGTTACCCTAAGGAGAACTATGGGGAAAAACACTGACCCCATAGTTCTCCTTTAAGAGGAACTTTTCCCTTCTCTATGAAATGACAACACATACACCTTTAGAAATGTTTAGTAATGGCAATATTCGAACAGATAGGTAATTGCCAGCTTTTTATTCTTTGCATACCTTATTTTTCTTTTCCTCTCTATTCTTCTTACAGTGAGCATTTTTACTAAGGGCAGATTATTATATCTACTTTTACTTCCTGGAACTTTGGCACATGTGACCATGCACATCATCTCAGGGGAGGAAAATTCCTTTCCCTGAGATCTCATTAGATTACAGATGAGATTTGCCAGCAATGAAAAGTAATGTAAATTTACCAGGATGCAACGCTTGGGCACATTACATCACTAATGCCTAAGAGGACCAGGAAGTAGAAAAACAGTAATTGTAAGTAAAAGAGAAATATGTTAGTTTAACTAATAAATACAAGATGATTTCATATCAGCATGTGGAGCTGCACACTGATGTAATTTTTAGCGAATTGTTTAAAGGTCCGCTTTAAGATGTCTTTTTATTGTTACGTTTAGCGTGTGTGCTTATCGTTGACTACTTATTCTTTCACTCAGGGTATGTGCCCTCATTGTTCCCTCTGAGGATGTGCCCTCATTGTTCCCTCTGAGGATGTGCCCTCATTGTTCCCTCTGAGGATGTGCCCTCATTGTTCCCTCTGAGGATGTGCCCTCATTGTTCCCCCTGGGGATGTGCCCTCATTGTTCCCCCTGGGGAAGTGCCCTCATTGTTCCCCCTGGGGAAGTGCCCTCATTGTTCCCCCTGGGGAAGTGCCCTCATTGTTCCCCCTGGGGAAGTGCCCTCATTGTTCCCCCTGGGGAAGTGCCCTCATTGTTCCCCCTGGGGAAGTGCCCTCATTGTTCCCCCTGGGGAAGTGCCCTCATTGTTCCCCCTGGGGAAGTGCCCTCATTGTTCCCCCTGGGGAAGTGCCCTCATTGTTCCCCCTGGGGAAGTGCCCTCATTGTTCCCCCTGGGGAAGTGCCCTCATTGTTCCCCCTGGGGAAGTGCCCTCATTGTTCCCCCTGGGGAAGTGCCCTCATTGTTCCCCCTGGGGAAGTGCCCTCATTGTTCCCCCTGGGGAAGTGCCCTCATTGTTCCCCCTGGGGAAGTGCCCTCATTGTTCCCCCTGGGGAAGTGCCCTCATTGTTCCCCCTGGGGAAGTGCCCTCATTGTTCCCCCTGGGGAAGTGCCCTCATTGTTCCCCCTGGGGAAGTGCCCTCATTGTTCCCCCTGGGGAAGTGCCCTCATTGTTCCCCCTGGGGAAGTGCCCTCATTGTTCCCCCTGGGGAAGTGCCCTCATTGTTCCCCCTGGGGAAGTGCCCTCATTGTTCCCCCTGGGGAAGTGCCCTCATTGTTCCCGCTGGGGAAGTGCCCGCATTGTTCCCTGTGGAGGTTTGCCCTCATTGTTCCCTGTGGAGGTTTGCCCTCATTGTTCCCTGTGGAGGTTTGCCCTCATTGTTCCCTGTGGAGGTTTGCCCTCATTGTTCCCTATGCGGATGTGCCCTTATTGTTCCCTCTGGGGATGTACCCTCGTTCCCTCTGGAGGTGTTCTCTCATTGTTTCTCCTGGAGTAGTGCACTCATTGTCCCCTCTGGGGATGTGCCCTCATTGTTTCCCCTTGATGTGTTCTCTCATTGTTCCCCCTGGAGGGGTTCCTTCATTGTTCTCCCTGGAGGGGTGCCCTCATTGTTCCCTCTGTAGGTGTGCCCTCATTGTTCCCTCTGGAGGCGTGCCCACATTGGGAGTAGTTACCTCATCATTCCCTGTGGAGGTATAAAATATCTTTGTCATCCTAATTTTACCTAGCAATCAACTGCTTTCCAAAGTGAGCACTAATGATCTTTGACTTTCAAAAAGTCACCCACACTCATAAGAACTACTCTGTAATTGACAATTAAAAAGCTATGACATTCAATGAATCACCATTGTTTGTTTTCCCAGGTGGCTGTTCCTTTTGTTCCCCAGAGATGTCTTTTGGTATACCAAGAACAGTGCAAAAATCATACCAGTCAAAAAGTAAATCGTGGAGCACCACTTTGATTTGCAGGCTCCTCAGAGACGCACATAACATATTGCATTCTGTTCAGTTAACAGCCCTGACCTGTTTATCTTTTGATTAATGCTGGTATTTTATGAACCGCCAGAAGGATGTCTCTGGTCAGCTTCAGCAAACTCAATCTGTGTTGTGAATTTGAATTCTTAATGTTGTTGATTTGTTTGCTTAATGCTCTGTCAAGGACTTAAAGAATGCATAAAATAACACGGGGATTATGACCAGACATTTCAGAGGGCAGCTACAATCATTTTTATCTACATGTGTCTTTATTAGACTCACCAAGGAATCGCTTTAATTTACTCCCTGTCCATTTTTTTTTCTTTCTTTAAGCACTCTCTTCATAGATGATGAAAAATAAAAAATTGCTGGAAACTTACCATTATGTGGTTTAAGTGGTTGACCTAGTATTTTTGGCTTTCTTATCAGCGTTTACACAGATGTCCATGTTCTTGTCATGTTTAAAAAGTAGATAAAAGACTCTCTTTTCACCTAGTTTTTTCTTGCCACAGTTACTTTGAAATCTCATAACAAGACTGATTAATACCTCATTGTTTTATTTAGGATCAGCGTATGGTGAAATATTACCTTACAGCTTGCCCCATGGTCACAATATTTCACATTTCGTGTAGCTGGCCACACATGGAGATCCTGTGTTTCTGCATGTGCTTGGGAAGGTTAGTTGTTACTTGGCACATCCTTTTCTTCTTTTTTTTTTTTTTTTTTTTTTTTTATTTTATTTTAACAGTTTTTCTG
>NW_017307032.1:68922-99572 GCF_000935625.1 Nanorana parkeri
GGGGGGGGGGGGGGAATACTAAAAGGGGAGTGAAGTGAGAGTGAATCAGGGCTTGATGTAATAGTGCCCCCAATCCCCGTCATGTTTTGGATTACACTCCAAAGGTAAGGTATTCAGGTGACCTCACGAACTCCATCCAAGGCAACCAAGTACTTGAAAATGAAGTGTAATTTGAAGAGATTGAGTTTGTGAGGTCCTCCATGCGGTAGATATCATTAATACGGTCTAAAACCTGTCGGATGGACGGTGGTTCAGGTTTTTTCCAGATGGCCGGAATACATGCCCTTGCTGCGTTGACTATATGTCTAGTAAGAGATCGGGAGTATGCACGCAAGGGGATGCTGTTGTGGTGTAGGAGAAAGAAGGCTGGGTCTCGGGGAACCGAGAAGTCAGAACATTTTTGAGTGAGGGCGTGGACCTTATCCCAGAACTGCAGGAGATACGGACAGGACCAGAATATATGTAGCATGCCTGCCGAGGACTGTTGGCACCTCCAGCACTGGTCCGGGGAATCTGGAAACAGTGAATGGAGGGTTTGCGGTGTACGGTACCATCTTGTCACAATTTTATAGCCCGACTCTTGGTATTTATTACTGATTGATGAGCTATAGGAAAGGGACAACAATTTGATTACGGCTTCTGGTGATATATTGATCTGAAGTTCCTCCTCCCATCTCATAAGAAACCGTAAGGAGGGTGGGTCCGGTGGTTGGATCAATTGCATGTAGCAGAAAGAGAGAATGTGACGTGGGGTATCCGTTTGAGTGCACATCTTTGCTGATGTTAAAGAGAGACTCCAGTCCAACGTGAAATCCTTCTATTTAAGAGAAGTCTATAGTGATTTTGTAAATATTTTCTTTTTTATTATTATTATTATTATACAGGATTTATATAGCGCCAATAGTTTGCACAGCGCTTAACAATATAAGGAAGACATTACAGTCACAATACAATTTAAGACAAGATGGTAAGGAGGGCCCTGCCAAAAGTCATGTTAAGAATAACATTTGTTTTTTTTTTCATTTAGTAAATATGAAGTGAATATTGTGTATCTGCATATGAAGTAAAACGTTTGGGTCCACTCTGAACTCCCCTTAGTTTCTTTGTTGAAAAAAGAGCTCAATAGCTCAAGCTGAAATTTACATAGTCACCTCAAAAAGTAAGGCTCCGATCACAGCTGAGTGGCTATCCTCACATTATTCGGCTGTATGGATACGCTCGGAGCTGCTCTAAACAAAAAAAACAATGCACTTCTATGTGCATTGTTATCACCATTGCGGGGACCTCGCATTGCTGGAGGGGAGGCGAGTATAGTGGCCCTTTAGTTCCACTTTAAGTGATTATTTGTAAAACAAATAAATTAATTAAACCATATGACTCATTGCACACAGCCTACCTGTTTGTATTTTATTATGCTTCTGCAGCTGACTAATTGGCTTGCCAAATTTTTGTGGCCGTCAGAGTCCATGTTTCTTGAATGAGCCAGTAAAAATGTAGGTTTGGGGTTCCATTGATATCGAAGTAAAATTGATTGCACTACTAGCCCATGCAGTCAGAATTACAAGCAATTTTTTGTAAAAGGTTTGATTTTCAAATAACAATGTTTTTTAGAGTGTTGTTACAATTTTTACAATCATTTGCATCTCCCTAGTTTAGTCAGATATAAGTTCAGACTAAAAGTTGTTCCATCTGTGGCTGGCCATACAGTAACAGAACATCGTCCTCCCTATGGCTGCAGATGACATCTACAATAAACGAAGTGAAGATTTGGCTGAAACAAACTGCACAAATATGTTTATGAATTTGTACAGTGTGTTAAAGTGGATTGTAGCGGAGGTCACTTGTTTTGTGCTAACAAAAATAGAACCTCTATCCTTTTCTTAAAAATTTCAGATTAATCAAAATACTCCTATTTGTGTTGGCTCATTTTAGCTGTTTTTAAGAAATAGACTAGCCAAACGTTCAGCAAAGACTCATTTTTAGAACCATTTTTAGATTATTTCAATATTTTCCCAAGAACTTGACTTTGGGTCATAATTCGTCTAAGTCTGCACCTGCATTCCATGATCCCTAGGAAATGGTTTGTTTACACTAGTAGATAGGAATCATAAAGATGTGGTATATAGTGTCCAGACTAGCACAAAGATGAGAATTCAAAGCTCAGTCTGTAAGGAAACCCAATCAGTAAAAATCATTTTAACAAGCTAATGTAATTTCAACAGTAATTTTCAATATTTTTAAATTCACAGCTTTTTTGACATGGTGATCCTGCCATGAAGGATCTTTCTCAGGCACTTCCTGTTACAGGAAGTAATATCTGGAGGCAGAGGCAGCTGTACCCGCCCCCTCCCCCGTCCGTTCCTCCAGTCAGCGCTGGAGGATCGGAGAGGGGGGAATCCCTGCAGGGACCCGTGACTGACAGTCACGACTCTCTGCAGGGAGATGATCGAGAAGTGAGCGAGCGACGGTATGTGTTCGCTCACTTCCCGATCTATTGAGCCGACGCGTGACAGTTTCATTGTCACGCGTCGGCTCGAACTATGAGGATGAGTGAAAATCACTCACCTCATAGTTCTCCTTTAACTCAGCTTCTCTTTTCACCTGTGTATTTGAATGTTTGCTTGAATTTCGCTTTTAAAGTGGACCTATACTAGCAAAGTAAACTACAAAGTAAAAGCAGGATTTAACAGAAGCCTCTATAATGTTCCTCAGCATACTTTTAAAGGGCCCCTGTCAAAAAAAATATTCTAATAACTGCTGTTACTTATAGAAAAAGGCAATAAATATTCAACTTTCGCTGTGCCCACACTGCCCAACACTGATCCGTTCACGACTTATCTACAAGTTTCACTGGGAATCGATATCCTGGGGCCCCTGTGGCTCTCACTGGTTCCACCTGCGGCTCTCACTGGTTCCACCTGCTAATCTCGTGTCACTGCAGGAGACTGGTGATGCAAACTCAGAGGGAGGTAAGATTGAGAGCTCTGGGCACCCAGTAGATCGACGCTCTGAAGTGTTGGTTTCTCAGCGGCTTTCGTGGGGCGAGAACTCGTGAATAGGCAGTGTTCACTGATGCTGGGAAAAGGTGGGTACTTACTGCTGCCTTTTACAGGTTACAGATGTTTTAACAATACATTTCCATGACAGGCTTTCTTTAATTGGCTGCTTCTTCCACCTTTAGTTGCCCCACTGGAGCCCTTGAAATCCCTTTGCAAATACTGACTTTCTGAAAGCTGTTGCTTTTCTCGGGTTAGACACTGGTTCATTCAGGGACTGAGCACTGCCTTGTGGGATAAGGCATGCTCATTCTCCACATAACAGTAGTAGGGGGTTTTGGGGAGTGTTGGTTGTGAGTTTTAGGGGTAGAGGGGAAAAATTGACAGTAGACTGAACCTTATGGTGTCTTCTATTAAATGTTGCCTTTATTTTTTCAAACTAAAGCTAACCAGTACTTGGCTTCAAGGCAATACAACTCTATTCCGCTGGTGTTAAACCTTTAGATTTATGGATGCAATCTGGAGATGAAAAGCACAATGCCCTCTGGCCGCTTAAAGTATTAACTTCTTAACAGATCTTGATTGGGACGTTCATAAATCATCAAATTTCTCTAGCCTTCACTTGTGCACAATTCTCCTTTTTCTCTTATCTATTGCTGCAGATCTTTGTGAAGTCCCAGTGACTGTGACATCACCAAAGGTCATTGACAATTAGCACAATTAACACTGTTCCTGTCATACTTGTCTCTGGCCACAAAGAGAAAGTAAGGATGCTGGGCCCTTTGAAAAGATCCCAGGAGCATATTTGACTGACCGCTGAAGCTGTCCTATAAATATATGAATTGTTTTGGCTTCCTTGCCCCAAATTTATGTTTGTCTATGCAGTTTGATGTGGAACCATATATAATGCAGGTTTCACTGAGAAGGTCATTGGGGCAGCCTTGTAACATTACACACATCTATGGCCTGCCTGAGGACTCACATCTGGAATTCCATTCATTCCTTGGATCAGCCTGACTCATACAGCAGAATGGCTAACTGTGATATCAGATTAGAACTTTCCCATCTGAGTCAGGGCCCTCAGGACAAGTGCCTCTCACGGCAAAACAAACCATCAAATATATTATTAGGCAGATGCAGGATTCTTGAAGTGATCAGGTTCTCTTTGAAATGACACCTAACACCATGTTGCCTTTTGTTATGGCTTTGAACTGTTTTATTTGTTTTATTCTGTATCTGCAGTGTCCAGAAGCTCCTTTTAAAGGGAAAGTATAGTGTGTCTTCAATGAGTATGAAGTTTGCGTTAAAATTGCAGTACATACCTTAAAGCTGAAAGTCAGTTTGCAAAATCATGTCACCAGCACACCAATAAGTTGAAGTCCAAAGTGTTTGTTTATTGGAACATCATGTCACCAGAACTATGCTCATCCTCCACATAACAGTAGTTGGGCTTTTGGGGAGCATTTGGTTGTGAGTTTTAGGGGTAGAGGGGAACAATTGATAGTGTACTGAACCTTATGGTGGCTTCTATTAAATGTTGCCTTTATTTTTTCCATTTCTGCCTTTATTAATTTCCATTTTTTTTTTCCAATGGGAACCACATCTGCCTGGGTTCCCATTACAATAGGGCATTTTGATTCCTTTTTGCTCACCTCACCATAGCTTTTCATGTTAATCAATTGTGAAAAATATGTGTTCATAGGGGCAGCATATTTGTCTATTATATATCTGAGAACTGCTTAGTAGTTCTGCTCAGTGACTAAAAAAAAGGATATAGTTCTCATTTTAGCTCAGTCTTTTTCTTTTGATGTACTTTTAAAGGTCAACTTAAAGTGTATATTACCCCAAAATGTATTACACACGTATCTGTATGAAATTTGTTTTTGGTTAATCAATCTTGTTGGGTTTTCTTGGTATTTCTAAGTAATAAGAGAACATTTGGGGGGTTGCATAACTGAACAAGATGGTATTTTTTTTTATATCACCTACAGTTCAGTCTAAAGGTGCCCATACACTGCACGATTCTCGTACGAGAATCACGGGAAATGCCGCGATCGTACGAGAATCGTGCAGTGTATGGCCACCTTTAATCTTACATCTAAAGATAGTGGATTGAAATTTACAGTATAGATTTAGTTGACAACACTTACCACCATTTCTGGTCTGAAGCCGGATGTTACAATCTTCTACCACTGTAATCAACAAAACATTGCCTTCCTCTGCTGCATATTCACTCCATTGGGCTTGTCCAGTACATTTAAGTGCCACAACCAATAAGAAACAATCAACATACATTTCTCATTAATGTTCAGTAAACTAAAATATGATTGGTTGTTGTATGTTACGGCACTTTTCCATTTGCCATGTCATTAGACGTTATACTCCTATACTGACATTTAAATAAGTACAGTTTTAAAATCTCTAGCTTTGTGTTTGAGAACAGTGACATTCCATTTGTCAAATATTTGTTTGTTTTGACACTTTTCTTCCTGCTTTGTGTGTAAACCTTGCTTGTTGACTTCGGCCCGAAGGCAATGCCATGTAATTGCTTTTCTGAGGTTAACGTGATTTGACAGGGCGGTCACAGGTGTATTCAAAGTTCATTTGCGTCCAGCAAGGTAATTTCTTATTCCAGACACTGTTTCACATTCTACTTTCCCACAATCGCGCTTTCTCTTTCCTCAAAGATTTGCCTTTGTTTACCTCAACCTCAGAATGTAGCCATGTTTCTAAGATTGTTTTGATTTGTACGCAATCTTTAACAGGTCTTAGTCATTTTTGTATTATTATCCGATGTTTTATTGTTTTTATATTCATTATTTTTTTAAATAATTTGTGTAAAACCTTTATTATAAGATAAATGTGTAATATAGATTGCAGCATATACTGGGCTTTTCAAAAAGAAAGTCCAGCATTCGCTTTGTAGTTGTTGACCTATTAAAGGAGAACTATGAGGTGAGTGATTTTCACTCAGCCTCATAGTTCTAGCCGACCTGTGACAATGAAACTGTCACAGGTCGGCTCAATAGATCGGGAAGTGAGCGAACACATACCGGCGCTCGCTCACTTCTCGATCCTGTGCCGGAAGAGAGTTGTGACGGGAAGGACTGGATTCCCCCCTCCCCTGTCTGATCCTCCAGCGCTGACTGGCCGAACGGACGGGGGAGGGGGCAGGTACAGCTGGCTCTGCCTCTAAATAGGCAGAGCCAGCTGTCACTCACGCAGCTGGGTGGATCCAGACATAATTGTCAGGATCCGTTCCGGCTGCGGCGTCTCAGTATACCGTGAGCTGAGCTTTGGGTGACGGAAGGATGCTAGTTTGTGTCCTCCCGTTACCCTTAGGAGAACTATGGGGAAAAGCCCTAACCCCATAGTTCTCCTTTAAAATTCAGATAGGCGCCATCCAGGAGAGAAGGAGGAGTGTGTCCCTTCGTTGACTTTATTCAGTTGGGTGTTTAATCTGGTATCTTGCTACTCAAGTTACAACACAGGCTGTTCGCAACATAGCAGTAAAAAAGCCTAATGCTTAGTTAGCTCTGTTGCCTCGCACTTACCATCTGTTGGTGGTAAATAAATATTCATATGAAGTATTATATATTTTTCTGACTAATCTCAAAAAGGAAAACAGTTCCTTGCTATAATAGGATTGCACAGGCTGATTTCCAGTGGGCTCCTGATTTATCCTTTACATACAAATTTCCGTTTGCATGCAAATGTATGTAACATTTTTTAAAGGAGAATTATGGTGAGAGTGAATTGGAGTGTGGCTTTGCGCTGTCAGCATATAGTAGGCAATAGCTAGATTATTTGTTAAACTGTAACACTCCAGATCACTCATACTGATCAGGAGAGGAACCCTTCAACCTGCATTGCAATTCCATTGTGTCTATGCTGGCAAAAGAAAACTTTTATCTTACCAATGTTGCTCTCTTTACTAAGTTGACAGTGCCGTGATGTGCTGATGCTCAGCCTATAATCTTGTCCAACCTGTATATGAATCTGCATGATTGATAGCAGTTCTGGCAGGGAACAGCACGGTGGGCCGTCCGAGTCTGTGATGTTCCACTGCAGCCGTGCTTCTATCCCAGCCCTCACCTTCATAGAGCAAGACATCGGGATAGAGGTCACGTGATTGCTATGTTTAAAGCCTATCTAAGCCCAAAAACAATAATTTAATATATTGCAGTTTACAAATCCTTACATGTGGTGGCTGCATCCAGCTTCTTTTTTTAAAGGCCTTTTTTCTCTTTATTTTCACCTGTTGATCTAGCTCCACTCTATTGGATACACCCATACATAGCAGTATTGTCACCCTGTGGGGAGGGTAGTGTTAGATTAACTTGATTTAGATGGACTTGATAACAAATCTGAACTCCAGCTAACACTTTTTAAAGCAGAACTACACCCTCCTATCCCTTAGAGCCAGTGTAGGTGCCATCTTAGCCTCTTTTTGCATTGCATTTGCCATGGTGCTGCACATGTGATTGGCTGTGAGACCAGCCATTTGAGGGCTTGAAAGTTCAGCTGAGAGCTGAAATAAGCACACTGGCGATCTTCACAGTTGGCATGCCTTAAAAGTATCTGTTTTGGGAAACCGTTAAACTGGTGGGTCCAGTTACCCTTAAGGCCCCATTCACACTGAGCGATTTATAGAGCGATTTTTGCAGCGATCTCGCTCATATTCCACGCGATATCGCTCTATGTAGCTTCTCCAATCCATTTAAATGGAGCTGTTCACATCTCGTCGCTCAATATCGCTCAATATCGCTTGTAGCTCCTACATGACCCTTTTTTCGAGTGATTTCAAGCGATTTTGCTCCTGATTGCATACAGCCCAATAGGAAAAAGTCGCTCAATATCGCAAGTCGTGCAATATCGCTCGTCGCTCAGCGTGAATGGGGCCTTAAGCAGTTACAGCAACCATTTATTTTTGTTATCCCTTTTGGGATAAAGGTTTTACATAAAGGAATAAAAGCTGACCATTATGAGCAACTCTGTCAGTGTTAAATGGTTTGTCTCAGCCCTCTATCTGCCAGTTTTGCTGGACAGCTTGGTCTATTAAAGAAAGTTGAAAAATAGTGGAGGACAACTGGAGCTGCACCACAGCTCACTAAAGTGCCAAAATGAATGGTCTGCCCTAAAACACGGTAATTCAGTGTGTTAACGTGAGTTAAGGAACCCTTAAAGTTTTCTGATAATACAAGTGCTCTTATCACACCTGATAATGATTTGAAATTACACTTTTAGCAGGTTTTTTTTTACTCTTAGCCTTTGATGGCCATTGCCCAGTGAATGTTAGAGGGATTGAGTGGCAATGGTAATTACTTACATTATCAAGAGATGCCTCCAACTGATCCTTCCTCTGGAGTAGTCAGGCAGGCAGGTTGTGTTTGGGCATTCCTTTACTATTGTTTCTCCCAAAATAAATTGGCACCATCTCTTCTCTTTGGCATAATAATGCAAGCTCAGGTGATACGAGCATACACATTTTATACCACAGTGCTTAAAAAATGTAATTCTTTGACAGCTGGCTCAGGCCAATGTGTCTGGCTGCCATTCAGCATCTATACCAGGGGTAGGCTAACCCCAGTCCTCCAGCTGTGGTGCAACTACAAATCCCATGAGGCATTGCAAAATTATGACTTACAGAGGGAGATACATGATAGGATTTGTAGTTTCACCACAGCTGGAGGGTCAGAGTATGCTTACCCCTGGACCTTATCTAGTATTAATCTGCATGTCTACAACAGAATTTACATTTGCTTTTTTTTGTAGTCCTTGTGTAATTTTTCTTTTCTAATGACCCATACAATTTTTTTTCCCTTGGTTATTTAACTTTAAGTTCTGCGAGTTTAGTCTGATGAACATACAGTTCTTTCCCAAATGTTTTGTCCCAGAAATAGCATGTATATTTTTGAGAAAGTGTTTTTCTTTGTCCCTTCCTGTAAATGTGCAGATCCATCCATTTACATTAGCCATCGTTACCCGGCACCATTAATGACCTCTCTTACACTTGTCACGGCCGTCTGGTGTTTTTCTCCCACAATCATAAACGCGTTCTGTCCATATTCCATTTTTATTGTCTTAATCCGCAGTGTTCTTGGAAAGGTCTCCTAAAAACATGTTGTTAATGTCCAAGAAAGCCGAAAGACGCACATAGGTTCAGCGAGCAATGACATCTTTGATCGGCCTGAGAAATGTTCACGGATCGAGTCCAGTTCAAAAAGTAGAGGGGCTTTCTTCCCCCTGCTACTAAAAAATAAAAAAAACCTATTGTATGCAGTCTGTTATTTCTCACTTGCACTTCTGTTGCTCGTAATATATATATTTTTTAGTTCCCGTGTCAAGAAACAGGTGATGTATTAAAGTGTGTGCATTTTTTTACCACAATTTATCTTAACACCCCCTCTCGCCTCCAACTACATTATTTTATTCCTCCTTTTCCAGTCTCGTGCGTATGATTCATTAACAAAATTCTGGTTCTTGCTTGCGTATTGTGTCTGCCTTCAAAAAAGGGAGCAAAAAAATACAAGGGAACCTTGGGGTTTTGATTTTGAGGAAAATGACATTTTCCAGAATCAGATTGGAGAGGGTTTTGGCATGGCTCCCGTACCTAGTGTCTACTTCATTCTGTAATTTACAAGAAATTATTTCTTTGTGTTTTGTTCTGTTAAGTCAACCATAAATCACCAATAAACTTGTTTAAGGATAGCTTGAAATTATTTAAAGATAAATGATCAAAGGAAAAATAACTATTTTCCTGCTGTATTCTGTGCACTTTACAGTGAGGAAAATAATGATTTGATCCTCTGAAGATTTTGTAAGTTTATCCACTTACAAAGAAATGAAAGGTCTATACGTTTTATCACAGGTGTATTTTAAATGATAGAGACAGAATATCAACCAAAGATCCAGAAAAAACACATGATACAAATGTTATAAACTGAGTTGCAGTTCAGTGAGTAAAATAAGTATTTGATCCCCTACCAACCAATAATAATTCTGGCTCCTCCCAGACTGGCTATGTGGTACACAGATTAGTTCTGTCAATTTTAATAAGGTGCTCCTAACGACAACTCGTTATGTATATAAAAGTCACCTGTCCACAAAATCTTTCTTCCATTCAAACCTCACCACCATGGGCAAGAAAAAACAATCAATTGCCCTCCGTCTGGAGCTCATGGGGTAAGAATGGGGTTAATTTCTTTGTAAGTGGGCAAACTTCTGCAAGGGATCAAATAAATAAATAATTATTTTCCTCACTTTACGTGTATTTTATGTCTAAAATGTAAAAAAAAAAAATAAAGTTCATCAAAGCTGAACTCCAGGAATTTATTAGAAAATAAAAGAAATGCCAACTAAAGTAGTTAGTTAGCTATTTATTAATTGAACTGCTTCTGTCGCTACATTTTAAGTGTACACGTGAAAGAGATCAACTTAAAGCTCAGCTTTGGCAATTTATTTATCTTTACTTATAATTAATGTAGGCAGTGTTATCAATGTGTATTTATGTATTATAAACCTGGTTTCTGGGTATAATTTTTAAATATCTATGTATGTACATTGGGGCATCCTCTTTTCTCATTGGTAACTGCAAACAGTAGAGAGTCTGCAGTAATGATTGGTAGCTAGAGACCACATGACCTTGGCTGGCTAGGCTGGGCAACAGCAGTTCTTCACATGGCAAGAAAGGGGTACTGTTTCAATAGCGAACATGTGTTCTATTAATTCACATGAGATTTAAATTTGAATCACAGGTCTGTTTATTACAGTGTACATCATGACTGTGTACATCTAACCTGTAAAAGAGAAGTAATTTACATCCTGATTCCTAAAAAGCGCATCTCTTCATAACATCTATCAACAATGCAATGTTTACAGCATCCAATATATAATTCTCTTTTATTTGTTTTTTAGGTTCACACAAAATTTCACTGCAGACAGGCTCACACACCAGGTACAGAAACTTCCTGTATTGTTTTCTCCTATGGTGGCACCATCCTTGCTACAAGAGGAGGTAGGTACCAAATGTCTCATGGAAAATAAGTAATTTTGAATAAGAGCATTACTGAGATATACCAGAAAGTGTGGGATTGGGTATATATATATATATATATATATATTGTAACAAGGACACTCCACTGTAGACCGGAGGTGCAAGTAAAAACCTGTCTTCTATGGGGCCTGTAGTTGATCATAAGGAGGGTATAACGTCTAGGCATTGTATTCAGTCTTGTATTACTATGGGGTTCATGTGGCTGTGCATATTTTGGATGACCTATTTTTTGCTCACCTTAATGTTTTGCTTACTATGGTCCCTAGTGGAGATGAGCCTGGGCTTGGTGCCAACCAAGTTTGCCTGAGTTTGCCCAAGCCGATTCAAAACTCTGACTACCACTCCTCCCTTCCCCGAGCCCAGTCAGTGGCAGCAGTTGTGGCAGGACATTTCCCACCCCTTTCTGACTTTTAGCTACGGGGTGGAGAATGTGCCTCTCCATAACTGATTGGGCCAGATAGAGGGGGTGGCAGTCACAGTTTTGAGCTGGCTTGGGCGAACTGGGTTCACACTAAGCCCCAGCTCATCACTAATCCTTAGCTGTTTAGACCACACCTACAATGATCTCACTCTCCTAAGTTAGAACATAACCCCAAGCTATTGTATTACAATTATTATCATACCTTAGATGGATAGATAATTTACCTTTGGGAAAACATGGAGAAATTTTGGTAAAAACTCAACAAATTAAATGCTTTCATCTAATGGTGAGCTTTGAAACTAGCCCTAAGATAAGTCATATCATTGTTCCATATTTGCCAATTGATTCAGTCGGTTAAAAATCCCTGAAGAATCCTGTGTACTGCTGTGCTAGGACAAATAGTCTGCCATAGTATGTTCCTGAAGGAAGAGCACATCTGATGTGTGCTATCCAGTGGATAGAAGTATGAAAAGCAAATAGGTTTCAAGGAATGATTAGAAACTAGTGTGTTCAACTACCGCTTACTTGTGCAAATATGTTATATATTGTTTTTACACTATGCATATCCTTTTGAAATTTCTATTTCTCTAATACAGTTCTTTTAGACCTCTTCACACAGACATGCGATCAAATGTATTTATAGGACAAACACATTTAAATGCAATGATCTTAAATGGTGTGATGCTCAAAAAAAAATTTGCAAAGAAAAAAAATAGAAATCTGTGTGTCCAGGGACAGATTAGATACTCTGAACGTGTCTAATGCATGTTAAATGCAGGTACATTTAAACGCAGGAGAAATTGATCTGTGAAGTATGAAGTTTGTTTATAAAACTTATGCAGGAGGCCCATGTAAATTACAGCTTAAATTTAAAGTGACACTAAAAGCTACGTATCCCCCCCCCTCCCCCCTCTCAATGCTCGTGTAAAGACCTTATGTGATGCTTCTTGATGTGAACAACATATTCCTTCAAGACATTTCGAGCCATCCTTCAGCGCTAATGCCGCTGTCCTATTGCCTGGAGTCCCCTTGCTCCTACAAGGTCCCACAGAGACACCCTTGCGTGCTCCCTCTTGGCGTTCGTCAATTGCCTAACACTGTAAGACACTCCTCCTGCCGCCTCCTGGAAGTTGAGAAACCTGCTCTACCTGGAAGTTAAGAAACCTGCGCTCTGCGGCCGGGACCGAGCAGCAGAGAGGAGGTGTTTATTGTAATTGCTTGCCACACTAGTCCACTCACATATATTGGGGCATGCTACACTGCTTACTAGCAGTGAATTAAGATAAAAACACCTAAGAGTTTTGTACCACTTTAAAGTGCATATTTACCCAGATTTGTTCTCTATACACAATACATTATTTCATAGGCTGCCTTTATCCAAACGCAATATTTAGATGTTGGGTTTTCACCACAGTGATAACTATTCTACAAAAAAATCACTTAAGACTCCAGTGGTGTGATTAGCCAGAATCGCTTGTCTCTGCCTCCCGCCAAAGGGCCTTAGCAAAGGTGTCAGGTTCTTAAAGCAGAACCCCCCCCCAATTATATTTTATTACTTTATAAAATAAGGTAGCAGTTTGATGTTTTTATGACTTTGGCACTTAGGCGAAAATTCTGGCAAAGATCTCTCCCCCATGTAATTCTTGGGAACAAGTGGGTAACTTCAGCCATAGCTGATCACCTGTTTTCTATGGGGCCAGAAGCCGAAGGGACCCATCTCTGCCTAGCTGCATAGAGATTTACACAGGCAGCAATTATGATAGAATTTTACTAATTCTTTGATCCTGGCAACACCCTACACAGCAAGTAATTCATCCCTTGTGATTTGTGCCAGTTTTTTACTCCATAATACTACCTATCATGTTTAAGCCCTAAAGAATAGGGAGGTCTTTGAACTCTTGAAACACATTGGCTGTTTTGTGTTGTTGTTTGTGAACCCATTCGATTATTATTTTTGAATCTCATTCTCTCTTGTTTGCTGCGCTCATCGAATTGTATACTGAATATGCATATATATTCAATCCTGGATTTCCTTGTTTGTGCGATGTCCAGTTTCTGTTGAGAGCTGCCTCACCGGAGCCATTGTGCTTTATCACATTCCAACCAATCCTCTGAATATTTGAATCCAGCGCCTCACCTGTACTTGTTCTATAGCTGATCATCTGTTTGCTACAGGGGCCAGAAGCAGAAGGGGCCCATCAATGTCTAGCTTAATAGAAATGTATGCAGGCAGCATTCATTTTTTAACAATACACTTGGATATAATTATTGTGAATGTAGTTTAAAAGGCACTATTATTGCTATAAAAGCTAAGGGTTTTTGGTATCTCCCGAGGTGAATTGCCTTTGAGATGGAGATTAGAGTGTGTGTGGAGGATGGGGGTATTTGTTATGGGCCCTCTTTAACGCATACAGTAGTTAAGGCCATACCTGGCACATATAAGAAGGCAGAGAATAATTAGACTTGCAGGCAGCCATACAAAACTGAAAAAAAAACTGTTGTAAATGGAGCTAGCCTTTCAAATACATTGGTGAATTTTGTGATAATTGGTGCAAAAAGAATCAAAAAATCGTATTCCAGCTGTCATTGGTCTGCTTCAGATACAGAGTTAAGTCAGCAGTTTAAATCTTTTGGCAGCTCTGCAATTTTTCTTTCTCTTAATTTTTTTTTTCCCCGCTGCTTTTCATAATTAGGCAATGTTGTTGTCTTTAGTTTTCTTTGCTATTTTGTGAACATGAAGTTGTAGTAAAGAAAAATGTGAGGATTAAATAACTCCTGTCATTTTACAATCTTCACTCATGCTTTCCCCAGGGTGCCTGTGATAAGAGCTAGTCGACCATGATGTAGCCCGTCACAATCTATTTTTCATCTGGTAAATGTAGAAAATGAGCTGGGATTGTACAGGCTGTCAGACACTGCTGATTAGAGGATTTGTAAGACTACGCTACAGATTTCCCTTAACTCATTATTATGTATACCTTCCAGTCATTGTTATTTCATTTAAAGTAGGCCTTTCCTTTTCCGTCTGAAAATGCTACTTGCCTAACTATTATGCTAACTTTGATTGTTCATACTGGGGTGGGGTATTTGGTTTAAGAGAAGAGACGCCTTTCGACTCAGTATTATTACAGGAGAATAAGTGTTATTCCAAGTCTTCAGTACTCTCCGAGTAACTGACCTAGAAAATAAAATGCAGGTCAAAAGACTAAAGAATGGTCTGAAGTTGTTTATCTACATACTTGCTCATGGCCAGTGACTTGAAATATTTTAGATAGAGGTAAAGCCTGACGGCCAGGTACCTAGCATTTGTGGCATATAAAGTCATCAGTGGAAGCTTGCAGGTTTCTCTTAGAAAAGGTTTCATTTGTGTTCACTTCTTTTCTATAGTGCCGGGATATTCTGGAGCAACTCTTGCTGTTGGTGGTTCTGTAGAATTTCTCGGGATCAGACGGAACATTAATACAGAGTGTCCATGTGTTTTGAAGGCCTAGATTTTTGCAATGCCAAAGATGTCTAACGGTTTAGGACCCCAACTAGTTCTTTGCTCCGGTTCCAGCAGTCATGTGTACAGCTCCCCAAAGGACTAGTCACCAGTATTGCCTATGTTTATCTTGGCTAATATTTTCCTCATTACTAATGTACAGTGCCTTGTTCTACACTTTGTCTCTGTATGGAGATGACCATCTTGGTCTTGTAGGAAAGTTACCTAATGCAGATCATAGTGGAAACTGGTTCCCGCTTCCCCGCACACAGTGAAGAAGGTTACTTGACAAGGGGGTCTGAGTGGGTCAGCTCATAGTCAATACTTCCCAGTCAACAAAAACTTGACAACTGGTGTTTGTCTAGCCCAGGTATACAGGCGCAGAAGCTAGCATAGTTAACTTACAGTAAATATTACTCTCTATTGGTTTGGAAAACAGCATAGCCTATAATCCCCCTTTAAATCTGACAAATGAAAGAGACGTCTAAGTATGGCAAGTAAAAAGCTCTTCTGGGGGGAACCATTTCCTCCTTCCTGTCATTGTAAACTGGGCTTTTTGTGCCTGTTATTTAGGTTTTAAAGCTCATGTTTTCAAACCCCCTTCTAAACCAATTCTCTTGAGAAGGTAAGGCAAGTTATTGGTGAGAAACCTGCAATATTTTATACTTCCTTTATTTTCATTAATGTGTTGTGACTGTAGTTTGATGACTCACTTGTACCCTATCCAGAAATGGAGCAGTAAGGTAGCGTAAATCCAACTTAGAGTAGTTAGCTGGAAGGGAACCAACTAACACAGATGTGCATTGGGTTTTACAGTAACACACCTGCTCAATGTGTAGATTAAAATAGGATACAATTTAACCCCTGCAGTTGGTCTTCAGCACGTGAGACAGTGACACTTGGCAGGCCTAGCTAGCCATAAAGGGTTAAGTGCAAAGGGAAACCCAGTCCCTACAAGAAATGTTTCTCTTTCCCAGTTTGATAAATGCATTCAATGCAGTAATGTCAGAGACAGATTGTGTTTTTTTTTTTCTCGTTTTAAATATAAGTGTGAAGAACAAAGTCTGGCTGTAGGACATGTGTAAATTTAATATCCTAGGTTTTATGTACTGCTTACTTCCATACATGGAGATATTAGACTGGGAAAAAACCCGAAAACCACCAAGACATTGTACATTTGTTACAGTAGTGGACACTAGGCAGTGCTGTGTTCTTGTGCAGCTCGAATGTCTCAGTTGTTTCCAAGAACATCAGTCACGTAGGCCTCGAACAGGGTAGTTATATTATATGGCGCTCTTAAAGTAAAATTTAAGTGATACTTCAGGCAACCTGCTAAATAAGCAATGTTTTTGCAGGTAAAACAGTATATACAGTCATTTAAAATAGTTCACTCCAAACAGTGCCTAGAGAGGAGATATACTTGAACATAGTACATATTACATTTACATGGTGTATTCTTTCTCATAATCTACATTAAAGGAGAACTATGGGGTCAGTGTTTTTCCCCATAGTTCTCCTTAGGGTAATGGGAGGACACAAACTAGCGTCCTCCCGTTACCCTAAGCTCCGGCGTCTCACGGTATACTGAGACGCCGGAGCGGATCCCGGCATCGACGTCGAGATCCGCCCAGCTGCGTGAGTGACAGCTGGCTCTGCCTATCTAGAGGCAGAGCCAGCTGTACCCGCCCCCTTCCCCCTCCGTTCCGCCAGTCAGCGCTGGCAGATCGGAGAGGGGAATCCAGCCCCTCCCCCTGTCACGGCAGAGAGCCGTGACAGGATCGAGAGGTGAGCGAACCCGGTATGTGTTCGCTCACCTCCCGATCTACTGAGCCGACCTGTGACAGTCTCATTGTCACAGGTCGGCTAGAACTATGAGGTGAGTGGAAATCACTCATCTCATAGTTCTCCTTTAACAAAATTGCAGATATGCCACATGGAAAAAGTAAATGCACCCATACTTTTACCACCACTTCAGATCCATGAAATTAGAGACGGGTGTTCCAGATTAGATAAGAATGATTAGAACTTCCTTGAGTATACAGGTGTAACCTGTCCTGGTGTTCTATTTGCTATTGACATGTGTGGGGTGCCATCATGCTAGAATCAAATGAGATCTTTAAGACTCTTAGAAATAAGGTTGTGGATGCAGTGGTGTCAAAGAAGATTGCACCAATTAAATCTGCATGTGAGGTGTGCCAGAAAAAAAATCCAGTAAGAAGATTAGAGCAAGACTACAGTTTGCCATTGATGAGGCCTTCTGGAACAATGTGCTGTTGAATGATAAATCAAAGACAGAGTTGTCTGACCACAGTAATAGTAGATATGTTTGGCACAAATTGAAAATAGTATTTCAGGAGAAGAACCTTTCTGTAAAGCATGGTGGCGAAAATGTTATGGTTTGGGGTTACTTTGCTGCTTCCAGGCCTGGGCAGCTTGCAGTCTTTGTTACATAGTATTTGAGGTTGAATAAAGACACAGGTCCACCAAGTCCAACCTTTGTGTGTCTGTGTGTGATTGTGTATGTGTGTACACAAGTCCCTGTGTGTCCTTGTTTTTAAGTGTACCTGTACCCCTGTATGTTGCGGTCTCTGAGAAAGGTATCTAAATGCTTTTTGAATGATTCAATACTCTCAGCTGATACCACTTCTTGTGGCAGCAAGTTCCAGACCTTTACCGCTCTGACTGAAAAAAGTCCCTATGCCCCTTGTGGTTAAATCTTTTCTACACCAATTTTAGGTGGTGGGCTCTAGTCTTTGTTATGGAGTGTACCGTAAAAAATTTATTGCTAGTTTATCACCCTTACCTGTAGGTTCTATTTGAATGAGAATTTAATGTTTGCCTGTTCAGATATCCTGAAAAAAGTCCATATTAGCTTGATGGAATTTGAACAGCATTGGATTCAAGCTGTTTAGCAAAATGCACATATGATACATATAAAGGAGCACACTGCATCTTAATCGGCAGAACCCAGAATTGTACCACCATTCAGTCTGGAGGTCTCCTTTAGATTACAAAAGATAACTTCACTAATCTAGTCCATAATACTGGGTGTTCTTGGTTGGTTGATTGGTGCCGATACTGGGCATTTTCACGAGTACTCGTACTCGTAAAGATGCCACAATACTAAGTGCTGATATCGGTGCTATACATTTTTTAATGGGTTCAGCTGCCTGAGGTCTCGCACTTGCTGGGGACCTCAGCAGCCTTGTACGGACCTCACGGTGGCTGTCTTTTTACATTGCCGATCCAGCCGCACATTGCCTCCTCCTCCCACACCCGTGAGACGCCGCACACAACCCTGGTCAGAATATACATCCCTGGGGAGTCACTGCACACAGCCCTGGTGAGAATTCACAGCCCTGATGAGACGCTGCACACAACCCTGGTGAGATTGCACGCAGCACTGGTCAGACCCCGCACAGCCTCCTGAGACCCCACACAGCCCTGGTGATCAACACCGAGTATGTAGCTTCATGTTATTCGGCATTTCTGTATAATAGATGTGTTGGGATTTGTAGTCCTCTATCACTTTGGTATTCTGCGTTGTTGTATAATGTATTGCTGGGATTTGTAGACCCTCTACAGCTTGGAGTTAGTGGCAGAATTACCAGGGGGTCACAGCAGTTGCAGCTGGGCCCTGGCACTGCACCACTGTCCTAAAATCATGACTGTGTATTGTTTTAGAAAAACTGTCACATGGCACTAAAAAAAGGTATTGGTACTTGAGGAAAAGTATCGGTATTCCTACCAGGTCTTGGAAAAAAATGGTTTCGGTGCATGCCTTGAAAAAGTGGTATCGGTGCATCCCTACTAATTAGGTTGAGGTTCATGCAGAGTAAGCAGACTAATAGTCCTAAATCTAATTGTTACTGTATCCACATGCTTCAATCGTTATCTCAATGAAAAACATTTTATACTATTACATTTTTGATACATTTATGTCATATTTCATTAATAAATGTGATTTACAGACATATGGCCTTCAAATTAAAAACGTGAATATTTTATAGGACTTGATTTGATTCGTCTTTCTAGTTATCTAGTCTGTATAGAGTTTTCTACGCTGTCTGGCCAAAATAAAAGTCACCACCTGGATTTAGCTAAGCAAATAGGTCAGAACCTTCCGTTGGATAATAGATCTAGGTTATGTGCCCAAAAAATTAGGTCAGCTGTCTACCTGAATATACTGAATGGCCAGGTTTTTCCATTAATGGCTTTTTTCTTCCCTGATGGCACATTGGGGAATTTATCTGGCTCATATTGTGAAAGTGGTTCAGGGAGCATGAGACTTCATTTTCACACATGGATTGGCCACCACAGAGTCCAGACCTTAACCCCATTGGGAATCTTTGAGATGTGCTGGAGAAGACTTTACACAGTGGTCCGACTCTCCCATCATCACTACAAGATCTTGGTGAAAAATGAATACAACTTTGGACACAAATAAGTGTTGTGACATTGCATAAGCTCATCGAACTGATGCCACTGCGAATACATGCCGTAATCAAAGATAAGGACAGTTCAACAAAATATTAGAGTCTGTGACTTTTTTTGAGGAGGCAGTGTATATTTGACCATGGAGTGCTCCGATAGAGACAGTCCTGAGATGACCAATGGGGACTTATGAGTGTAACTCAAAGTTCTCCATAAAGTCCTATGTAATCTTTTACCACCATAGAAATCATGGTAAACATAGTGAGAGTTTTAAAGCTCTGTTCACTGAGGGCAGACATAAACACTAGTTTTTATTTGCTTCAATTGTACCTTTGTATTCAGGCTTGTCCCCTAATGCAGTACCTGGTGCAATGAAGAAGGTTAAAGTAACTGATCCTAAGCAATGACGTTTTAGTTTATTGAATTCATATTCCAGAGAGATGATTTGTGACTGGATGTGAGAAGTTACTGCATTGTGCACATCTTCACTATATTTACAGGTTGACCCAAACAGTTTTCTAAGTGATGGCTAGCACAATCTTCAACAGGCTTGGCCAACTATAGCGATGTGCAAATCCCACAAACACAATTGGTCTGGATGGCTGCTAATCACCAGTGCCTGCTTAGAGGTCTTGGAACGATTAGTATTCCATCACAGCTGTTCATTATCTATGTGAATATCAGCTGAAGATCTCTGTGGTTAATGGTTAGGGTCTTTTACAATTGTCATGCTCTCTAAGCTTTCTCTACTGGTAATTATCATGTATACATGATCATTTACTGTAGGGAAGGCTTAAAGAGACCCTGTCACCAAACCATTTCAACAACAATCTTTCTGTAAGATATGTGCCTTCAATATATTTTATTCATGATACTTACATGTTAAACCCTCTCTTGTGTAGACATCCATAAGGTCTGAGACTGCCACCATCTTGTATGCAATGTCAAAAGCTCCAGCAGACTGGATCTGACACTCTATAGTATTCCACTTCATTCCTCCCTTGGCAGCTATTTAAAAGTCATGTAGGGAGATGACAGGAGGGGGGGGGGGGGGGGGGGGGGGGGGGCGGGGGAACTCCCAGAAGGAGAAGGGGTTATGTCATGAGGGAATTGCAAGTGATTTAAAAACTCGTTTAAGCAAAGGAAAACAATGCACATAAAAATGTAAAAACCCTGTATGTTTGTGCTTTTACTTTTAAGTCAGTGACTCTCTCATGGTCTCTTTAAAAATGCCCCCTCATTAACGCTTACTACAAATTATTTACTCAATTATTTTAGGGGATGATACACTAAAAACATGGGACATGAGGAACTTTAAGAAACCTATCCACACGGCGAACGGCTTGTCCAACTACTTCCCAATGTAAGTATTCCGTTACTGTATAGTTCCTGGTTTGTGTCTGGTTTCTTTGTCTGTTTAAAGCACATGGTTATTAAACAATTAGTCACATGTACAGGAGTAACACACAGAAGGTTCTATATTACATACCGCATTGTCTATTCCGATTTGTTAAGGCTCTGTGTCATGGTTCTGGGAAGAACAACATGCTAAGGAGACAACATCATTGCACTCTAGAGCCTGCGTCCAATCTTATATCGGCATCCTGGTGACTAAGGTATAATATAAAGCCAGAATAGCTCACTTCTTGGAGCTCCTCATGGATTCATTATGATCACATAAACAATCCCTAACCATAATTATATCCCATTTTGTAGTCACCTTTTTGTAAGTTAACCAGTGTATACACTGATGTTTTTTTATATTAATTTTATGAAAACTTTTTTTAAAAATAATAAACATTTTTTACAGGGTACTTTTGCAACTATTGGTTTGCAAATAATGCTAATTATACTGTAAGAATGTTGTGGATCTTTTGGCTGTAACGTGGTATGAGACCACTATGGGCCCATTGACCAGAGAGTAGTCTGATTGAATATGTTTAATGCACATATGTTAACATGCATTGCGTTAAGACAGCCCATTAATTTGCAATGTGCTGCTATGCAGGTGTGGGGGGGCATTCACATCATATGAAACCGTGTTGCACCATTGAATGTAATGTTACTGCAATGCTGTGTTGCGAATGGGCCCTGACATACATGAATGAGCAGCATCTAGTCACAGTTCAGCTGGTTGCACTAAAAGCCTAAGGAGTTGTTTCTTTATTGGGTGTAATTTTTGTTTTTGACAAGTGTGATGAAACCCCATACCAAAACCATTAAAATATTTGTAAACCCATTAAAGAAGAACTCCAGGATGTATTAAAATTAACCCTTGCAGTGGGGCTACACCCTACACACACGCACCCCCCACACACACTTTTTTTGTGGTCCAAGTATATTTGCCAAATGCTACCTAAATAAATTGGCAATTGTTTCCTTATTTTTTCCACAGGACAGACTGTTGTTTTAGCCCAGATGATAAACTCCTGATTACTGGAACTTCAGTCAAGAAAGGAGAAGGTAGCGGAATGCTGGTATTCTTTGACCTGGTGGATTTCAAGAAGGTTTATGAAATTCCAGTTACAGATGCTGTAAGTATTTTTTTCTTTATATAATTATTAGGGATGCACCGATACCGTTTTTTCAGTATCGAGTACCGATATTTTTTTTCCGGTACTCGCCGATAACGGAAGTCCCATTAAGGAAGCATGTAATGACTGGTCGCCCAGCTTACCAATTAGCTGGGAAGCCATCTCCATGATTCCTCATCACCAGGTGACGAGGAAGCATGAAGCCAGCTTCCCGACCAAGTAGGAAGCTGGACGGCAAGTCATTACACGGTGCCCAGCTTCCTGATTGGCCGGGAAGCCGGCCCCATGTTACCTCGTCACCAGGTGACGAAGAAGCACGGAGCCAGCTTTCTGGTCAATCAGGAAGCCGGGGGGCGAGTAATGACTTCCTGATTGGCCCGCTTTTCAACCCATCAGAAACCAGGGCAGCGAGTGAATACCGAATTGATGAGGGAGCATGGAGCTGGCTTCCCGGCCAATCAGGAAGACGGGCAGCGTGTAATGACTTGCTGCCCGGCTTCTTGGTACCGAAAGTTCCAGTATCGGGATAGGCATCAGGAACATTTGGGCGAGTACCCGTCCAAATACTCGGTATCGGCACCGATGCTGATGCTAGTATCGGTGCATCCCTAATAATTATAGTAAGCAACTAAAGTCAATGGACTGTTAAAAGTCCAGACAGAATCCTTTTTTAGATCTGAAAGTGGGTTTTTTTTTTGTATGATCATAATATGGCACAGCAGACTATGGTTTCCTAAACATGTATTACTGCTGGTATATTTTGTCATTCTGCGTTCAAATACAAACTAAATGCTGATTGGAGATTTTTTTCTGTATTTATCAGCCAGTGAAATGGAAAGAGAACAAAAGAAAGAATAATAATATTTTTATTGAGCCAGTCCCCCCAAAACATGATGGACTGAATCTGCTCCTGTCCTCCTATATTTCTTTGTAACTGCAATAGAAAGATCTCCCTACAAAAATGTATGTCTCCCTGTAGGATTTGGATGTGTTTCCCACCTCTGTGTGTTCCAGCATCTCCTGTTGCACTTTTCTAATATAACATAAATAAAAGTGTCAACAAGGAGTGTGGGAACTTCATAATGGCCACAGCCGATGTGCAGACCCAGAACCTCGGTGCAGAAATCTCCTCCCCAAAAGAGTTTTTGAGAAATGTAAGATCAGGTTGTTTAATACTTAAGCATCTACCAAGAACTGAAATGGGTGGATTGAGCCTTTGTTACGACAAGAAAGTTATGACTATTATATTATTTTTAATATACATTTTATATATATATCTATATAGATATATCTATATCTATATAGATATATATATAATATTTTTAAAAAGCATATATATTTATATATAAATAAAAAGGCCAAACAAACAAAATAGTAGAAAAATGGGGTGTGGAGGCAGGACAAGATATTTGACCCACAAATACTGCAGCTTATTGGGTTTGGGGTTGAGATTCCTAAAACCAAACTGCACCCATGAGACTGCAAAGGTTTTCGCATGATGTGGAGACTCGGGTTCTAATAAGGAGCCTAATAATACGTGGTATTTAGCAGCAATAACAATCTCTTCCCAGTAGATCTAGTGTAGGAATTTTGTAGACTGGCCACTAATTGGAAATGTTTTCTCCTCTACGCTCATTGTGTAGTTTAAGGAGAACTAAAGGCTAATGCTGGAGAGCTGTAAGTGCTTTTATATGGATGCACAAGCAGACTGCAGTATGTTATGTCTGAAGAGGGATTTTTGTATCCATTTAGTAGCAGCGTATCACTTTTCATGTTGAAGGAACAAAACATGACTGGACAAAAGGAATTGACCAAAATGCCAGGAATTAGAAAAACACCATTCTACTTCCACACCTTTAAAGATCATTTGATTTGGAAGTGTCTGCATCTGTAGATTTTTCTGGCTATTTTGGAGAGAGAATCATATTGACTGACTTGAATGGCAAGTGGGCCCGAAAAAGAAAGCCACTGAAAACCAGAACAAACAGAGGCCATGCAAAAATTTCAAGTGGCTAATTTGTAAAGTGGGAGCATGAATAGCAAGCAGGAGTCTAAACAGTCCCTAAACAGTAATGTTGCCTATAAATCGAGATGCTTGGCAGGCTTTTTTTTTCTTTTCTACCTAAACCCCTTAAGGTAGAAAAGAATGTGATAGAAAAAAAGCTTCTATAATTGGCTTCTTGAATACCCCAAACCACTTGGACAGAGACATATTAGTCATGGATTATAACTGAGAATTGGCTGAACTTCTGTAACCTGTGTTATTTGCAATAAGGATTATTTTGTATTATATATTATTATGGATTATACATGATACTTTCAGCTCTCATTGGTTTTGCTTGCTAAAAAAAACCATACTTGTAATGACAAAATATGTCTGTTATAACTTAGTGAATTGAGCCTAATATATTCATTTGATATTATTTTGGAAACTGAGGAGTAGAAGCTTGAATAACAGCAATTGCCTCCCTGCTCTGTGTGCTAAGAGAATGTTCTGGATCCCTCACTGAAGAAATAAGCAGGGAAGCAACACGGCAAGCACAGCAACTCTTCCATAGGTGTGCCTTGCACTTGGTCATGTGACATTCCATCACATGATCAAGTGCATGGAATGCTGCACTTTATGCCAGTCCTTAAAGCCACACTAAACGTAGGAGTTAAAACTTAAAATGCATTTGAGTACCTTAACTATTAACAAAAATGGATCTTATTTATCTATCACTTGGCTGTAGATCCTCAAATCATCTCTGAATTGGTGCTGACACTGGCCTTCCTTCTGGAGGGTGGCTACTTTTGTTCCTCTTGGTCCCTCTGTGTATTGTAAAGTAGCAACCGCTCCAAGCTCACTCCCGTAATGGATTACATCCTCACGTTGGTTTCCTAATTTGTATTGAGATTGTAATCCATCATGGACTCCTGAGTTTAGTGTCACTTTATGCTTTTCTGCATAGCTCTGCAGATCCAGCATATCTGGTTAGAGCACTCAGTACTTATCTAAGCACACAGGGGCATTAAGTTGGTGATGGGCTGCCCAGCAAGACGAGGGAGGGCAATAAGAGACCTGAACCTAACCCAATTTCTGCTCCATGGACCTTACCTCTCTAGCTATACCACTGTCTGGAGTTAACATATTTGTTTCATATACAGAATTATTTAGTGCCACTGGTTTTTAGCATCGTTCATGAATCACATTTACCTAAACTTACAACAGCCATCTATACCATGAAGGCACGGTCAAACTACGCCAATGTTGGCTTCTTCATAACTCCAGACATGTCCGTGTCTGGCGCTCATCTCTCTTAATCATGTCTCACTGACGTATGCTCGGTGGAAACCCCACAGAGGAATTCCTCCTGATATATAAAGGTGATAAACACATCCTAATCTCTGTTATCAGTAGGTGTATTTGGCCTCTGAGTGAACCTGATCAGTAATGGAGGTAGAAAACGAAATGTTTTAACAAAAGATTGTGTTTGTTTGACATTCTTTATTAAATAGGTCTTAAATAGGATCGTGTCTCTAGTCCTCCGCATCGAACCGTTTGACTTAGTGGAACTTCTGTTTCTGCCACTGGAGAAAATCCATTTGTTTTATGAACTGATGTGAAGGCTTAGGTGTCTTTCAATGAGGTATCTGTATCTGGATATCTTCTGCCTGGTCATGTCAGCACAACATGGCTTATCTTACACTTTTCTTTGTTTTCACTTAGCCAAGGAAAAAGAAAAAAAGGAAGTTGTTATATTTTATTACATTTTTACTGTAAAGAGAACTTGTGACACCTGAGCCTGCGTAGGAATATGAATAATTAGCCTTGAATTATTTCAATGTGACGATTTATATATAACTAGTCGGCTCCTTCTTAGACCGATCCCTGCAATGTCCAGTAAATCATCACGTCTGTACACTGTGCATTGACGTGAGGATGCCGAGGAAGATTCCAATGGGCTGCGGAGGAGGGGTCAGGCTAGGGGGAGCACTGTGACAGCTGGTGGGCTCGGAGCTTCGGGTGAGTATATCTTTGCTATTTTAGCACCTAGGCAAAAATGAGCAGTTAACCCTTGCAGTGAGGAGGTAGCCCCACTGCAAGGATTAATAAGAAAATTCCAGGGGAGTTTTTCTTTAAGCCATCCAATGCCTATTTCACTTGTAAATTTTTTTTATATTAAAGGCCCAATAAAGAGACAAAACATTGTATCCTGGTACCTGTATGGGGTTAATACTTGTAAAGAATGTATTCAGTATATGAATTCCCTTTTTATTTTTTTCTAAGCCTTATATGTGTATTCTTTCCATATTTGCATGCAGGCCAAGCTGCCCACCAAAAGTGACAGCTACAGGGATTAGGAGAAACCATTTGCTACTTCCATGGGTGCCTTACAATGGTGCCCTTTTATTCATATAGCTGAAACTTTTTTTCGGGGGAAAAAAAAATGCTGCTCTGTCTTATTATGAAGTGTTATCTTAAATTTATCTTAAATTTGTTTTTTTCGCTTACTTAAAGGGTTATTAAACCCTTGCATGTTTTTGCATATATCTATTGCTAGCAAGCAGTAGATATATGCAAAACGATTAATAAAAAAAAAAAAACGTTTTCAAAGGGTTAATTCGTACCTATGTCTCCGCCGCGCGCTCCCGTCCGAACATCTGAACATTTCTCGGGCGCCCGCAAAAGATCTTAGAGCGGACTCATGCACAGTTCAGATGTTCAGCCGGGAGACGTGGAGGGACACAAGGTAAGTCTATGGAGCAGCGTGCACACGCACAGACACCGTGGGACATCAGATAGGAGGACAGAGGAGTCAGCACTGGATCGGAGACCGGAACCAGTGCTGGAGGGACAGCTTAAAACTACACTAAAGAAGAAGATGGTCGGATTAACAGACATCATTTAAGGTAAGAACTTACATTAGCACTGTGGGGGGAGGAAAATAAATTTGGCCTTAATGTCACTTTAAGACCCCATTCACACTGAGCGTTTTGTAGTGTGTTTTCCGCTCACAAATCGCTCAAACTTGAAGCTCAATGTATCTCTTCCAATGCATTTCAATGGAGATGTTAAAATCATGAAGCTCAATGTCGCTTGTAGCTTGAACATGAGCTATTTTTTGGCGGATTTCGCACTTCTTGGCCCCAATAGACTTCAATGTTGTAGCTCAATGTCGCTCGTTACCGTCGTTTTTGCGTGACATTGTAGCGCAATGTCGCGTTACACAAGTGTCACTTTTGCCCAGAAATTACACTCTCCACAGAATCAGGAAACAGGAAGAGGAATTATGTCACACCAAAGACCTCTTTTGATTGGATACAGCCCAATGTAGCAGCTACAAAGTCCCTGTGGTAAAATGCCAAAGAAGCGCTACGTAGCGTGTCAAAATGTGCACTGTAGCGCAAAGAAGCTCAATGTCGCTCAAAGTCACCCTGCTCAAATCAGCACTGAAAAGTGCTTTTTTGTTGTTGTTGTAGCTCAGTGTGAATGGGGGTCTAAAGTGTATATAAACACTAACAATGAGCTTCTCTTACAAGCTTCCTTTAGGTCTTTTAAATATAGCTTTAGAAGCATTTTGTTCCATTTGTTTGATAACTGTCTCCTGTACGTTTCCTGTGTGATCTCAAAGAGCCCCCCTCCTAATTCTTGTCGTGGACTACAGAGTGATCTCCACCTGCGCCAATCTGTTGCACTTTTTCAATCTGACCACCGAAAATATGCAGATAATTGCAGGTGTATGGCCAGCTTAAGACTATCCTGTCCACAAGGTGACAAGGCTGCAGTGATTTTACATCACCTTGTTAAAGGAAGTGGAAATTAAATGGATCTACTGGCAGGATTAACCCAAGTAGTAGAACGGTTGTACAAGGAAGACCAGAAAAACAAAAACGACTGTGTTAGCTCTCATTCACACAAGAAACGTCCGGCCCGTATAGATCTGTGCTGCGTGCACGGCCGTATCGGGCCGCTTCCGGAAGGACAGGTGCTGCATGTGATTACACTCAGCAGCCTGTCCTTCACTATGGGAGTACGCGGCCGTACGCCGCCCTACGTTCACCCGAACTGCACGTCCGTGCTCGTACGCAGACAGGGTGAACCCTGTCTGCGTCCGAGCAGGGACACCCGCACCCGTACGGACGTGCAGTTCGGGTGAGCGTAGGGCGGCGTACGGCTGCGTACTCCCATAGAGGAGTAATCACACGCAGCACCTGACCTTCACAGGATCGGTCCGATACGGCCGTGCATGCAGCACAGATCTGTACGGGCCGGCCGTTTCTTGTGTGAATGAGGGCTTAAGGCTAATGACAGAATGCAACTTGTACTGTCTGTCATTTTTTTAATTTATTTTGCCAATAGTTATTCTTTAACAGCACAGTTAGAAATGGCACATCAATTAATCTGACATGCATTGAAATCTCTGCTTTTGTTAAAAAAATTATAATAATGTGAGATTCTATTTTCCTTATCTCACTGGTCAACACACCAGGGCTGCAAGCAGGTCTCACTAGGGCTGCATGCTGTTCTTACTAGGGGTACATGCAGGTCTCACTAGGGGTGCATGCGGTTCTCTCCAGGGCTGCATGCGGTTCTCTCCAGGGCTGCATGCGGTTCTCTCCAGGGCTGCATGCGGGTCTCACCAGGGCTGCATTTGGTTCTCACCAGGGCTCCGTGTGGGCTCTCCAGGGCTGTACTGGCGGGTGCTGGGCGCCGGGCTCTCCACGGCTATACTAGTGGGTGCCATGCGCTGGTCTCTCCAGGACTGTACGGGCAGGTGTGGGGCTGTCCAGTGCTGTGCCGGTCTCGGGAAGGTGGAGGAGGAGGAGATGTGTGGTCGGAGCGGCACTGTCAAAGACAGTTGCTGCAAGGTCCTGAGCAAGCACGAGACCTCAGGCAGCCGAATCTATTTAAAGCGGCATTATCGGTGTTATGTATTGGGGCATTTTCACAAGTACAAGTACATTTGTGAACACAGCCAAAAACTGCACAGACACCAGGATTTACATGAGTGTGTAATCTTTGAGCCGGCATCTCATTCTAAGTAGTTGATTACCCTGGAAGATAACTGATATGGCTCTATTTTTCTAAAAGGAAAACAGATTTGGTTCTCACCAGGGCTCCGTGTGGGCTCTCCAGGGCTGTACTGGCGGGTGCTGGGCGCCGGGCTCTCCACGGCTATACTAGTGGGTGCCATGCGCTGGTCTCTCCAGGACTGTACGGGCAGGTGTGGGGCTGTCCAGTGCTGTGCCGGTCTCGGGAAGGTGGAGGAGGAGGAGATGTGTGGTCGGAGCGGCACTGTCAAAGACAGTTGCTGCAAGGTCCTGAGCAAGCACGAGACCTCAGGCAGCCGAATCTATTTAAAGCGGCATTATCGGTGTTATGTATTGGGGCATTTTCACAAGTACAAGTACATTTGTGAACACAGCCAAAAACTGCACAGACACCAGGATTTACATGAGTGTGTAATCTTTGAGCCGGCATCTCATTCTAAGTAGTTGATTACCCTGGAAGATAACTGATATGGCTCTATTTTTCTAAAAGGAAAACAGTAAAAGTGTTCTCAGTAAGTATGATCTCAGTAAGTATCACACTTAAATATTACTAAGCATTCACTAAACATGCAAAAATATATTTAATGCTAGGTCCATTTTAAGCTGAACTCGCCTATAGCTGAAGTTACAGGTATTTTTGCTGAACAAGAATCTCATTCAGCCACCAAAAGCTCTCAAGAATCTCATTCAGCTCAACTTTGGATGAGAATGGCGCATACAAAGTCTTAGGGAGCTTCTTCAACGCAAGGGACCACCTGGGTTATATAAAACTCAGATTAAAGTTGACCCCTTTCTGTCAACGTAGAGAATGCATGCAGTAGCACGGTGGTGTTGTCCTAGCACTGAGGTGCTGTACATATGTGTCAGCTGGCTCTGCTGTTCTGTTCTGAGAGTGCTCAATGGTGCATAGTGTCCAAGCTGTCACTGACAGCTTCCTGGTCACAGTTTATGTTTGAGAGCAAGTGGGATTGGCTCCCAATCATGTCCTCTGTGGCCAATCACAATGATCACATGACCAGGAAGCCTGCCTTTGACTCCTGGCTTTAAGGACCCCTCAAGGGGCCGCTGGGAGTAGGCTTCAAATGGTTAAATTCTCTGATGTGTTGAAATTTAGCATTGTGGCAATGTTTTCCGAATGGCATGAACTAGTTACTAGTTGTGTTGAACTAGTGGCATTAACTAGTTACTAACTGTGACTTAGAGTTGCACTAGTTATAGCGTGTTCTAATGATTACTTATTCTAGCTTTTTATAGTAGTAAAGTCAGGTATTTTTTAATATAATTTTCATATCCTTATTTGCTTATTGAATTTTCCATACAGATTTGTAAACACTCCCTCTGGTGGTCAGCTGTATATAAGAAAATTAGTTTTAAGAGGAACTCCAGGAATTGGAAAATGTAACCTTTGCAGTGGGGCTACCCCCTCACTGCAAGGACTACCTGCTCGTTTTGTCTAGGAAGTGAAAATAAAGAAGAATGTTGTAGGGGAAATGGTGTACAAGTTCCTAAAGTAAACCAAAAAGTCAAAAATGTTTATGGACCTACCTGTGCCCTTGTAGAGCTTTCCTGGGGTGCTTTCTTTCAGGACTTGCATGACAGGTGTAATGTTTTACATCAGACCTGCGTAATTGTACATTTTACTCTGAGGTTTGTAATACCTACCCATACTCAGTAAAAATAAAGCAGGTAAAGT
>NW_017307032.1:99666-113349 GCF_000935625.1 Nanorana parkeri
GCGGGACACGGGACGCCCTGACGAGTGAGTATCAGTGGGTCAGGGTAGCCCTTTGCACAGACAATTTAATTAATGATGCACTTCGCATGGTGGCTTACAAGGAACATTTACCTGTATAAAGAAGCAAAAGTGCACACATTTTTATCATATCAGTTCATTTTGTAGCAACAGAGATGAATAGTGTCTGTGATACTTTGTTTATGTGCACTAACAGATAAAGTGTATCTTGTTCATTTAGGATGGAATGGTAGATGGGTAAGACCTTTGTTAAATATTTGTATCCACTTAGGGAGATAGACTCAACAGGAAGTAAGAGAATATCTAACCAATGTGAAGGAAATCACAGCGCTGTTGCCATGGGAGCAAGTGTTTCCATTGGAAGATTTCCCCTCTGTTCCTGTTCTGGGGACATTTTATTTTACCCTTACTTTCATTTCTGGTGACATTGATGACCAGGACAATAAGGCTCCTTTTACACGGACTGATGGAGATCTGTGCATGGATCCCTTCCTGATTGAAGCAGTAACGGATCGAATGTCACCGCTGTGACATCCGTGTCCGTCCAGTTTTTTCCTCCATCTTGCAATGTTGGAAAAAAATTAATTTACCGGACGCAATGTTGGTTTATAGGGAATTGGATGCATGTGTCCGTTTACATCAGATTACCCCTGATCTAGCACAATCCGGTTCGTTGAAATTGAACATTGTTCTGTTTGTTTTTCTGGACCTAGCCAGTGTTGGGGGTAACCAGGTGTAAATGGACGCCCATCCGTTTAGATCTAGCTGCCCATAGACTAACATTGAGCATCTGATCCATCTGAAAAACTGACAGGTGGACCTGATTGGACCGCCCCTGTGAAAGGGGCCTTAAGGTGGCAATACACCTTACTTTCGTTGTGCGATGGTTGTAAGGTGAATAAAAGTTTGTACGACCTGCCCATCTTGGACAGGCAGATCGTACTTGCGATCATCGTAAGTCCTCCCCGTTGAGGGAAGGGCTTACAGATGATTGCAATGATGAGCTGGCAGTGTGCACTTGCGCACCTCGGGCCGTGCGGCTTTCGCCTTGCGATCAGAATCTGCCAAAAAGAAGCTCATGTACTTTCTCCAAGCGCCGGACGTTTTGCGACGAAACACTAAGATGTGAACATGGCCATAGAAATGAATGGGGTTTTTTTCATGCAGAAATAGCTCTAAAAAATGCTGTGTGTGAATGAGGGCTTATGGTCTGTTAAATATGCCACTGAAAGTGTTTTGTAAGTGCAAAAACTGGTGAGTTGTCAGAGATAACACAGGAAGTGTACAGAGGACACAGGACAGCTCTGAATTTCTGAGTCCGTTTAGCTTTTCTAAGTAGAGCAGAATAGAGCAGAGCCTGTCCTATGTAATGAACAAATACTGCTTCCCATAATTACATCATAGGACTACAAGTCAATTAGTGTCTATGCCTTGCAGATTAAGATTTCATTGTCTTCTCAAGTAACTGTCCCAGATCAACATTTGGAAATTGGACAAATCTCGCACTCCATTCTTACGCCTTTTATTTTAGGTCTGTGGCTTAGAAAGCACTGAAATCAGAGCCAGTCAGGCAACTAGCATTTTCAGAATGAGGCCAGCAATGGCATCCTACGTATTTTTCTATGGGCAGGTGTAGTTGAGCGGGCATTCCTTCCATAAGATTAGGTAATCAAAGCCAATCACTTCTAAAATTACATTTTTACCAAGAGAACAGAGGAAGGCATGCCCTACAGGTGTAAGCTGTCAATTCCGTGCTTGTGTTTGGAGTTCACTATTGAAAAATCAAATCGCAGACCCAGCATAGAAGCAATATGAAGCAGCTTATGCAGATCCGCTTCTGCTCCTTTTAGTTTGTTTTACTCTTAGGTGCACTCTTCTGTTAGCCACAGCACAGGAGCCTCCAGAACGCAAAGCTTTTCAACATATCTTCCATATTTAGCTCCTTAAAAAAAACCTGGACTGCTATTTGCCATCACTTCCTTTCCCTGAAATGTAATCCGTTTTTTTGGACATGGCCCCTTGCCAGACCCAGGAGGAATGTACATGCCGCTAAGTAGAAGGTGCATGTTGGAGCTTCTCGCTTTGATGATCTGCCACTTGTTAGCCGCTTCTAACATGTCCTGCCAAGTGAGGTTGAGCCCTGCTTGATGCCTCATGGCAGTCATTCCATCTTGTATGCTAACCTTTGCTCCCAGCATGACATGCCAGTGGGGAAAGCAAAACCGTATTTACATTCTCTTTGCTCCATCTAATATTAAGTAACAGGTCATTTTCTAAAGCGGCACATGGAGCAGGGAAAATGTGTTTAGTCTGCGCTCCAGCTTGGCTGTTTTCTGTAAAAAGAAGATCCTTTTTTAAATTTTTTTAAAATTAATTTCACTATGTTCAGAGCAATGACTCAGATGGCTGTGTTTCTAGGCTTGGCTGTCGCAAGCGGCCAATCTAATAATCTCAAGGAGTCACTTGAGCCCCCCATGTGCAGACATGTAATAGCATCAAGGCGCGCATCCACATTCCGTAGGCGGCGTAAGTTTCACATCAGCTATGAGGGTAATAACCCTGAATCACTGACACCATTTTGCTTCCTCGCTCGCACACTGCATCATGCGCCCAAATTGGTGTCTGCGCTAAGCCAAAGTCTCTAATTTCAGACGTTTTTGTAAGCGTAACCATGCCCTTTATATCAAAGTGACCTTGTGTGGGTAGTTTGGGAACAAAACAAGTCTGATGCTGCGAATTCAGAATTTCTGAGTCAGTTACATATAAAAGTGAACTACAGTCACTGCATGTCTATCTGTGTGGTCAGTAAGTGCTTATAATTGCTGTCAGGCGTTCGTCCATTGTGTCATCATGGCGGGAAGGAAGTTTTGTAGTGCAAGCACAGCTACCACCTTGTTAAACTAATATAGCCCTGCCCTTACTAGCCAATATGTAGCCCAGAGTGACCCACATCTCTGGCCAAGGCATGTCATTCTTCTTAGGCATGGCCAAACAGCATCAATTACTTCCGTAAGTACTAAAAGTGTAAGGCTCCTTTCACCCGGGCACCTGTCAGTTCCGATCAGCAGAGGATACATGAACGGATCCCCTGCTGTTTGGAAGAGGACTGATCGGATGTCACTGTTGTGACATCCGTGTCTGTCCAGTTTTTTCCCTCCATCAAACCCATGTTAGGTCTATGGTGGGTCGGATGTCAGTGGACATGCATCCATTTACATCAGAATACCCCCAATCCGCCAAGATGAGGTCCACCAAAACGGAACTCTGTTTTAGTTTTTTGGACCTTGATGGGGGTAATCAGTGTTGGAAATACAACAGCTTATGCTAATGTACTGTAACTATCTCTTTTGAGCACTAGATGGCGCTGTAGTGCAATTTCAGTCAATACTTATGCATGTTTATCTATGATCTTTGTTTCCTGCATGATGCTGTATACACAGATGTAATGTTCTTATAAGCAAGTAAAACTTAAATCGGCATTCCTCAAGATCTCAGTGCTTCATCTAAACACATAACTAACCATCAGATGTAAATGGACGAATATCCATTTATATCTGTAAAAAATAAGTCAAGGCAACTGGACTTGCTGTATTTTTCTTGAACACGTTTCACTGGTCATCCAACCAGCTTTCTCAATTCAGAATGACTTGTGCAAAAATGATCTGGGAACAAATATGGTGAATGTTGCTCCAATCCACATAATCTTATTTTTTACAGATATACCATGACCTGGATGAATGAGAACCTTCACAGACGATATTCATTTAGAGGCGGTTGCCCGTAGACTAACATTGGGCTTCCGATCCGCCTGAAAGTCTGGCAGGCGGACCTAATCGAACCACCCGTCCGAAAGGGGCCTAAAGTGATATATCACCCTTTTTTTCTTTTTGTATCCCTGCACCATTTTATGATTTTTAACAGGTTTTCTGCTTTGTGATGCCTTGAAATATCTTCTCCTCTTAGTGGAAATGCATATAATGCCCTCCCACACCAGTGATCTATGTTGGCAGAGTGGGATAAAAACCACACCCCTCAGTATAATTGTCTTCACCCAGACTTGTAGTGTTGAGGAAGAGGGGACACGTCTGACAAGGACTGTTATATTACTGAGTACACTTGGTCAAACTCTGGAACCTGTTTGACTGCACAGTTATTTTTAGTCACCCTGCACAACTGCGGTAACAGGAAAGTGGAGATAAGACCTGAAAATTGAGGTATAGTATAATATTATTATAATACAGGATGTATATAACGCCAACAGTTTGCACAAGGCTTTACAATATAGGGAAGACATTACAATGACGATACAATTCAAGACCGGATGGTAGGGAGGGCCCTGCCCCTGAGAGCTTACACTGTCTAACTGAATATATGTTTCTATGGCAACAATTGCGTTTTAGGTCCAAGCCCTCCATATGGCACATTAGTGTATGGGACCTATAAATAGGTTCACTCAACCTGTTTTTGGGAAAGTTAGGCTGTTTGGGGCCTGAGTTGGCACTAGTAGCTGCGTGCTTGGGTATCATCCAGGTAGGATGGAAAACCCTGTCACACAATCTCTTTTTGGTTATCATTTACTGAGACTCCATCAACGTAACACCGTTATCTGGTTTTGTGACTGCTGAAACAGTTGGGAGGGCATATAGAACCATTCTAGTCCTTGAAAGCTATAAGACACCAAGGTATCATTCAGCTTGAAAGCAACCACCCAAATTTGAATCATTCATATAGTTAGCCATGATGAGTGGTTACAGCACTGCAAGTCCTAAATGTCATAACTTAAAAGTGTCTCTGCCGAGACAGAGAGGATAGCAAATACCCTCCTCACTGCTGAACCCCATAATAATGAGGATAAATCATTGTCTTAAGTCCCTTAAGAAGCGGACCCTCCAGTGGCATTTACAGTATATCCTGGTGCCCCCGCTGTGCACAGAGATTCCTCCCACTGACCTCTACACAAGTAGAGGACACCGCAGTGACAAAGAGGTCGGTGGAAGAAGCCATTAAATGCAGCGGGGAACCAGGCGATTGACACTCTCAGTCCATTTCTGCTAAGTCCATTCATGCTGCAATTTCCCTTCATTACAGCGACATTCGGCAGTGCGGGCAATGGGAGAGGTAACTAATATCTCCCTACCGGGAGAGATGAGTATTCGCTATCTTCTTTGCAGGTAAATCTTTCATTGGCACTCTGATTTTGGCAACAGAGTTTCTTTAACCTGGTTCGTTGAAGTGTGCATGTGTCAGATGTCCTCAAGAAACCCTCCAGTTACAGAGAAACATTCTTTAATATATGAAATCGGACTGTATCACACAGGGGCGTCCTGAGGCCGGGTGTCACCTGGAGCAGATACCGGATGACACAAGGCTTTGACGACATCACGCGTGGGCGGTCATCTGATTGATACCTGCGGCCATCTTGGATCTTGGTGATGGACGCCGGCAGAGAGAGGAGGGGACGTTCACCCGGCGGGAAACTGTCAGGCTCTCTGTCTAACTCTGCCTGACTCTTCAAAGGGGGTGACACCAAAGTAACTGTCAGTCATTTTGGTGTCACCCGCGTGCTGGCCGCACCGCCTTTGTGACGTCACTGGTATCACATATTAAAGTTTTATAAAGGGTGTTAAAAGTGTCACGTATCTGTATAATGATCTGTTCTAGAGCCCAAGGCCTGGCCAGTGTTTAAATTCTGCATGACATCTATGGACTTAGCAATAGGCTTTACATATCAAGTTTAATAGAATCTGAATTGTAGCATGCACCCAGCACAGTTTTATTACTGTTTTTCTAAAGTCCCATCCTTTTCATTGTAAATTCTGGAAATCCTTGTTTGCAGCAAACTCTAAATGTCTCCGCGTGTTTTAGCAGTAATCCAGCGTTAGTGAACGGCCTAAGCCAGTGTTAGGTTTTTTTCATGCCTGTGGCGGATCACCGAGGTGTCAGATGTACGTTTTATAGGCGCTGTAATCCAAATGAAAGGACTGTACCATTATGTATACAAATCACACTAGAAAGAAAAGAATGAAATAGATGCTGGAAGGAAGATTTCAATCTGACACTAAAGGACTGGTCTCGTGCGATATGTGCAAATATTTACTCTTTAACCCCTTCTGAACCAGTATATTCTGTGCTTTTGGGTGACAGCTATTATTCTTAATTAATCCTGTGCATGCTGTCATTCACCCCAACACACTTTAAAGGGGAACTAGGGAAGAGTGAAATGCAAGAGGTGGCATGTGACACTGCAGCTGTCACACGTCCGCTCTATAGATCGAGAGCTATGACAAAACGCTGATCGATCAGTTCACGATCTTCTCCCTGCAAAGAGCAGTGACTTATAGTAATTGCTCCCCGCAGGGATCCCCCCTCCACTCTCTGTTCTTTTAGCACTGACTGGAGAGACAGACGGGAGGAGGCGAGCAGAGCTGGTCAGCTGTCAGTCAGGCAGGTGTGGACCCTGACAATATTGTTGGGATCTTTCCAGGCTGCAATGCGGCTCTGCACTGTCAGCATATAACGGGCAATATCCTGCTGCATGCTGAGTTTTGAGTCACAGGAGGACATCAGTAAATATCCTCCTGTGACACAAAAGAGAACTAAAGCAAAAAAAGTTTGGCCATAGTTCTCTTTTAAAGAGGAACTTCACCCACCAATTTAATGTCTACTAAAACATTTGCTTTTAAGGCGTGACAACTATCAAGGTTGCCAGTGTACTTATTTTACCTCTCAACTGAGCTTTTTAGGCCCTCAAATTGCTGGTGTCATAGCTGATCACATGCGTAGCACTATAGCAACTGCAATCCATATTGGAGGTTGTAGTTCTGCCTTAAGCAAAGTTTAAAGTAGAGCTGAACTCCAGGCAGACAGCTAAATACACAGTTGAAATACATATACGTGAGCTGTTTTCCCTGACAAAGGATTTGTATCTCTGTCCATCCAGTTCTGAAATTTAAACACAATTTAACCACTTGCTGACCGGGGTGTCCCAGCCATTTTTCAGTATTCAGCGCTGCGGTACTTTGACTGACGTTTATTCCGTCATGCAACGCTGTACTGAAATTAATTTTATACCATTTTTTGGGGACAGATAGAGCTTTCTTTTGGTGGTATTTAATCACCGCTGGGGTTTTTTTAAAAACTATATAATGAAAAAAGTTCAGAAAATTTGGGGGACAAAACTGTTTTCCCTACGTTAGGTTATAAAACAGTTATTATTACCCACATTTTTGGCAAAATATAAAAGGCGGGGGTCACGTCGGGTAAATAGACACCAAACATGTCAAGCTTTAAAATTGCGTGCGTCCGCGAACTCGCAAAAACTACCATACCCAAAATTGGCCATAGGCGACGCTTTAAAAGCTTTAACCGCTCATCAGGTTAGTGTTATCAGCGATTGATGGGCCGAGAATTATTGCTCTCACTGCGACGTTCGCGGCGATACGTAACACGTGCGGCGTAATGGATGCAATCGTCGTTTGTGCACTCGACGCATGTTTGCATGTGTATGTGGGGGTCGGGGGGACTTTAAAAATGTTTTAATTTTTTTATATTTTTTTTGTAACTAATTCTTTTAAACATTTTTTTTTCACTTAACTTTATTGCTGTCACATAGGGGACTAATAAGCCCCCTTTGTGATAGCCAATTTTCAGTGACAGGTCCTCTTTATGGAGACATAAGTTCCCTAATGTGACCTAGGGACCCCCAGAGAAGCTGATGAAGCAAACAACTGCTTCACCAGCTTCTCTCCGGTTTCTGTACCGGAGAGTGACACTGAATGCAGGAAGTGATGTAATACACCTCACTGCCTGCATTCCGAAGAGGAGGAGGAGATCAAACGGAGCTTGTGTACTGAGCTCTGTTTGATCTCCGGCCGCAGAGCTGCTGTGCTGGTCCCGGGCTCGCATCGGGCATAGCGGAGCTCAGGATCGCCTGCGGGGGAGGCCCGAACGCTTGTATGTAAACAGCCATCGCCGGCTGTATACACTGCAGGCTGAGCAGGGCGGGATGGGACTTTTAAAAACGCCCACCCGCATTCAAGAAGCCGCTTTTCGGACGTTTAATTACAACGGCCGGACAGCAGGTGGTTAAGCACATTTAGATCAGTCTCTGCCTCAAAGCTCATACATACTATGACCCCCTACCCCACATGCATACACAAAAATGCTTTTACCAATTTAGACAGGAGCCAATTAACCTACCAGCATGTCTTTGGATTGTAGGAGTAAACCAGAGAACCCAAAGGAAACACACCCAAGCACAGGGAGAACATGCAAACTCCATGCATATACAGGTGAAACTCGAATAATTCGAATATTGTGCAAAAGTAATTGCAGTAAGTGCTGCAAAAGGGGCCCAAACCAAGTACTGAGTACATATGCATGCTTGTACTTTTCAGAGGTCCGATATTGTTCTATGTACAATCCTTGTTTTATTGATTGTATGTAATTAATCTACTTTTTTGAGGTTGTGGATTTGGGGTTCTTGGGGTTTTCATGAGCTGTAAGCCATAATCATCACAATTATGACAAATCACGGCTTGAATTATCTTGCTTTGCATGTAATGAGTCTATCTCATATATTAGTTTCACCTTTTAAGTTGCATTAGTGAAATAAATGAACTTTGCACGATATTCCAATTATTTGAGTTTCACCTGTAATGTCCTGGTTGGAAATTGAGCTGAGGACCGGATGCTGCAAGGCAGGAGTGCTAACCACTCAGCCACTTGTCAATATCAGAGTGGTGTCCTCCAACCCTTTAAGACATAACTTGCATTTCTTCGAAGCCAATGATTTAATGTAAGGCAGACACAATACTGAAAGAATGAGATGTATAATTATAATTATAGCTGGGTGTCACAGTTAAACATATAACCTGTCTGCTTTTCTATATCCACATTTTGCGAATGCCCCTTCTCCAGAATTAATGCAATGTCAGTTTCTGTCTCTGCTTGGAGCTTATGTTGTATTTCAGTTATTTTTGGCATAGCAAATAGTTTCCATGTGTTGCATATTATCGAGGAACAGTAGTGTTCTTCAACTTGTCTCACCTAATGAACTGAAATAGACATCATTTTTATACAAGCCACATCGAGTAATGAGGGAGCAGAGCAGCGGCCTGTGGTTCGGTGGAATGTTTAGCGTTCAATATTGGAACACGAGGCCGCTCTGTATTGTGGTGGATCTTCATTATTATGTATACCCACTGCATGCTCCTGTTTGGGGAAAATCCCAAAGACTCAGAGAATCTAGTCTTGCATTTATGCTATGTATATATAATGAATTAGAAAAATCTATGGGATTCCAAACCAACCATATACAGTTGTGTGAAAAAGTGTTGGCCCCCTTCCTGATTTTTCATTGTTTTGCACGTTTGTCACACTTTAATGTTTCAGATCATCAAACAAATTTAAATATTAGTCAAAGATAACACAAGTAAACACAACATGCAGTTTTTAAAGGAAGGTTTTTATTATTAAGGGAAAACAAAATCCAAACCCACATGGCCCTGTGGCCCTAAACCTAATAACTGGTTGGGTCACCCTTAGCAGCACGAACTGCAATCAAGCGTTTGCGATAACGTGCACTGAGTCTGTTACATCGCTGTGCAGGAATTTTGGTCCACTCATCTTTGCAGAATTGTTGTAATTCAGCCACATTGGAAGGTTTTCGAGCATGAACCGCCTTTTTAAGGTCATGCCACAGCATCTCAATAGGATTCAGGTTAGGACTTTGACTAGGCCACTCCAAAGTCTTCATTTTGTTTTTCTTCAGCCTTTCAGAGGTGGACTTGCTGGTGTGTTTTGGATCATTGTCCGGCTGCAGAACCCAAGTTCGCTTCAGCTTGAGGTCACGAACAGATGGCCACACATTATCCTTCAGGATTTTTTGGTAGACAGCAGAATTCATGGTTCCATTTGTCACGGCAAGTCTTCCAGCAAAACAGCCCCAGACCATCACACTACCACCACCATATTTTACTGTTGGTATGATGTTCTTTTTAAAAAATGGGGATCATCAAGATGTTTTCTGGCATAACGGAGACGAGCTTTTATGTTCTTTTTGCTCAGCAGCGGTTTGGAACTCTGCCATGCAGGCCATTTTTGCCCAGTCTCTTTCTTATGGTGGAGGCATGAACACTGTCCTGAACTGAGGCAAGTGAGGCCTGCAGTTCTTTGGATGCTGTTGTGGGGTCTTTTGTGACCTCTTGGATGAGTCGTCGCTGCGCTCTATAAAGGGGGGGGGGGATCTAATCCCTAGCGTTTATCTAGGGGCAGATACTCCCACCGAAAAGTGATGCACATTATATATAGTAGGAACAAAAAGTGGATCTGAGCATACTCAAAAGTGCAACTGAAGCCAAAAGCTTTTGATAGAGTGGAGAGGGGTTAAAACACTTGTCAGATCTGTATTGCTGTCTGTGTCCCTGTTAGGGAGATTCACCCTCCCTCTCTATTTGTCCTGGTGACCTTTATCAGTGAAAGTAAAAAAGTGACCCAATTTTTGAGTTGCCATCAGAACAAGAATAGATGGGAAAAGTTCCAGTGGGGACACTAGTTCTGGTGACCCTGTTGACCACCATGGATTACCCTGGTGGTCAGCAGGGTAGGATACAGTAGGAAAGGAATAGAACACCTGTCAGGTTTTAACTGTTGTCAGGCTTCCCACTGAGAGAGTTTCCCTCTCTGTTTGTCCTGGTGACCATTGTAATTGGAAGTCCAAAATGTAAAAGTTGTCACCAGAACAGGACATAAGTGACAATCCTGTTCTGATGACAACTGTCTGAGAGAGAATTTACTCTCACTTTCCATTGTGTCTCAAGGACAGGAAGGGAAAGGAAATCTTCCCAATGGGACACACAAAAAACTGACAGGGGTCTTAACTTAAAGGGAAACAAAATGTTTGATCTTTGATACACTTCAATGTTTTAAAATTGTCAAGTCTTAACATTTGTCCAGTTGTCGACATTAGAAACCTGCTTTTCACAGTGGATTTTGTCTCTCAACATATGTATTATTATTTTTATTTTACAGGGTCTATATAGCACCAACAGTTTGCAATCATTTAGAATACAAAAGGAGTAAGTCCAGTTACCAAAAAAATCTAAACCAGATGGTTAGGGGCCCTGCTCATGGCAGTTTGCAATCTAAAAGGGAGGGGCAAGTGATCTAAAAGGTGGTAGCTGTGTGGGAATGAGCTGTTTGAGAAAGTAAAAATACAGTTGTTTGGTAGAAGTGGAATAGGCTTCCCTGAAGAGATGGGTTTTCAGGGATTGACTAGAGTCAACAGTAGGAGACAGTCTGGTAGCTTTGGGGTTGGGAGTTCCAAAGGATGGGAGAGACTCTGGAGAAGTCCTAGAGACAAGCATGGGAGGCATTGACGAGGGAGCTAGAGAGCAGGAGGCCTTGGGAGGAGCGGAGAGGACAGTTAGGGTGATACTTTGAAATGATGTTGGTGATGTAGCCAGGGGCAGAGTAGTGGATCACTTTGTAAGTGGTTGTTAATATTTTGAATGATATTCTTGATGGGTGATCGGAAGCCAGTGTAGGGATGGGCAGAGGGGGGTTGCAGACACTGAGTGGTTGGTTAGTATGGGAGTGGGATAGCCTGCTTCGAGGTAGGCCAGTGAGGAGGGAGTTGTAATAATCTAGACGAGAGGTAACAAGCGAGTGGATTAGTAGCTGTGTGGTTTCATTGATTAAGAAGGGGGTTGTATGTGGTCTGAACACAAAACAGACAACACACCTATTTGTGGTGCACCCTGCACTGGGGTCTGCAACATTGTGTACAATAAGTGTTCAAAATGTAATGAGTAAATGTGCAGGCTGCCATTACTAAACTCCTTGAAAATTGATGATCTCTGGCTTCATTGAGTCATTGATATGGAAACTTGTTAATATTAAAGCTAGCTGTCTGATTATCATCAAAATGACAAGAAGACAGCTAGCTTTTTCTGCAGCAGAGGTCGACACTGACAGTCGTCCTGCTTCCTAAGTCGTGGATTTCTTTTAAAGTGTCATTTTTAAAGGTTTGGGGTAGGAGAGTGTCGGATGGAACATGGAAGAGATTTATAGGAAGGGAGTGAAGATCATGTGAAGACTTGGATGTGAGAATTTGAAGCAATGAGTCAAGAAGAGGAGGGGATAGGGCTGTGTGCGGAGTGAAGGCTGTACTTGGCAGTGCCTTGAATTGTTGGGAAAATGTTCCAGCTTGGCCAATGGAGGGAGCAGCACTTAAGGAGTGAGAAGAGATGTGGATGAGATGAGCATCAGGGTTCAGGATTGGATTGAAGCCGGTCTGTTCAATGGGAAGCCGCAGAGGGGAGTGTTAGAATAGTCTAGCCAGGATGTAATGAGGGTATGGACCAATATCTCAGTCATGTCATGCATGAGAAAGGGACAGATATGTGAAAGTTTGATGTCAGGAAGTAGTTAGTATGTGAATGTTTGGTTGACATCAAGGATCAGAGCCAAATATTAGTCCAAAGCAATGAGCTAGGGAGATGTCAACAGTTAATGTTATTTTAGGCGAGGAAACCGATTAAGATTCTAAAATGACACATTTTGTTTTAACAACATATTCATTACAAAATGGGGAATTAAATACCAGTTCTGTAGTGTTCAGCCTTTTAACGTCACCTATACTATACATTAGGCAGACAGGCAGTCTTTACAACACTTCCCAAAGGAACAAAAACACTAATTCATGAGCTATTAGATTGTGTTTTGGCCAAAATATGTAAGCTCGCCACCCACGTCATGACTTTTGTGTTTAAAGATAGGATACACTCAGAGGTTGCGATTGAGCATTGTGTCACAATTAAATTGAAGCTAAACTCTTCAGTTAAATGTTAAAAATGCATTCATGTACCCTAACTGGTAACAAAGTTGTATCTTAGGGCAGCACAGTGGCGTAGTGGTTAGCGCTTCTGCCTTGTAGCACTGGCGGTCCTTGGTCCGAATCCCGGCCCGGTCACTATCTACAAGGAGTTTGCAGGTTCTCCCTGTGCTTGCGTGGGTTTCATTCGGATACTCCAGTTTCCTCCAACATTCCAAAGACATGCTGGTAGCTTTGTTGGCTCCTGTGTAAATTGGCCTTCGTATGTGTGCATGCGAGATAGGGACCTTATATTGTAAGCTCCTTGAGGGCAGGGACTGATGTGAATGTGCATGTAAAGCGCTGGGTAAACATTGTCGGCGCAATATAAATACCAATAATAAATAAATATTTGTGTATCACACGGCTGTAGATATTCAAATCATCTCTGAATTGGTGCTGACACTGTCCTTCCTTCTGGAGGGTGACTACTTTTGTTCCCATAGTCCCTGTGTGTGTTATAAAGTAGCCACCGCTCCAAACTCACTCCTGTGATGGATCTCATGCTTAGTTTACTCATTTATTTTGAGATTGTAGTCCATCATGGGAGTGAGCTTGGAGCGGTGACTACTTTACAACACACACGGGGAACAAAAGTAGCCACCCTCCAGAAGGAAGGACAGTGTCAGCACCAATTCAGAGATGATTTGAGGATCTACAGCCGAGTGATCTATAAAGCTGGAAATACAGTTTTCTATAAAGCTACATTTTTTTTCATAGTTAAGGTACTTGAATGCATTTTTAAGTTTTAACTCCTGAGTTTAGTGTCACTTCAGGAGATGCAAAAAGAA